>NC_092334.1:704795000-705012500 GCF_046630445.1 Rutidosis leptorrhynchoides | reverse complement strand
TCCTTAAATAACGAAAGTTAGTTGGGATAAGATTGCATTTAATTAGGGAAGAGATTTTTACCGAAACCCTAATTCAAGAGCCTATAAATACATAGCTCATAAACCCTAATACACATACATTCATTCGGTTACTCATACGTAAACCACAGCATACAAATCTTCATCGTACGAACAAAGCTTCTTACGATCTTAAAGACTTTCAAGTATGTATCGAACTATAAAACCTTCATGTCTTTGGGCCACTCAACCTCGTATGCTAGGTTGTTGGTGGACTCTCGACCGGCCACCCTGTCGGAATTGAAAAGTTACCGATATGGGTTATCCGTGACTAAGCGTCGGAGGTCCGAATGTTGTTAGTCCTTAAACCCCATTATGCACTCAAGCGTAGGTTCACCTTGACCTCGTGAAAATATGCTTGATCACCGGCAATTCTTCTGGAAAGACGTGGGGAAATTCGTTCACAATTCGCACTTCATCCACGCTTTTCTCCTCCGTTTCAAGTTTCTTCACATGCGCTAAAACAGCAAAACGCCCCTTTTTCATAACCTTTTGTGCCTTCAAGCAACTAATAAGGTTCAGCTTCAGGCTACATCTATCCCCGTAAACAATTAGTGGCTCACCATCTTCGCGAGGTATACGAAGAATCTTCTCTCCACAAATAACTTCTGCTCTCACTTTGGACAACCAGACCATAGCGACTATCACATCAAAACTCCCTAACTTAATGGGTATCAAATCAATCTCAAAATCCACACCAGCTAAATTTATGATACCTCCTCGGCCAATTTGGTCAACTCTCTCAAGCTTTCCATTGGCTACCTCAACAAATATACTCTCATCCAAAGGTACTAACGACCAATCTATCTTAGAGCAAAAGTGTCTACATACATAACTCCTATCGGCACCAGTATCAAACAGGACAGAAGCTAATAGTTTATTGATAGTGAATGTACCTGTGACCAAGTCAGGATCTTCACGGGCATCTCTGGCATTCATGCTGAAGACTCTTCCACGTGCTGGCCCGCCATCCTTCTTCTGTTAGGACATCCATTCTTAAAGTGGCCCTGCTGACCGCACTCAAAACACTTCCTTGGTCTACTTGGGTTTGTCCTCACTGCTGGGGCGTTGATCTTACAATCTATGCCGATGTGTCCAGTCCTTTTGCACCTCACACATACAAGGTTGCAGTATCCAGTGTGATGCTTGTAGCATCTCTTACACTGAGGAAGAGTATCTTTGTAGTTAGGGTTAGATCTAGGGTTTGGGTTAAGGTTCCTCCAGTCGTTGTTTCCCTTAAAATTCTCATACCTCTTAGCTGGGTTCTGGTCAAAACCTTTTCCCTTACTTCTGTCCCAATTACGTTTCCAATTACTAGCTCCCGATTCTGATTTCGCCTTCTCTGGCTCTTGACGGGTAATTTAATTCATCAGGGTGTGCGCCATGCACATAGCTTCTAGTACATTCGCTGGTTTCGAAGAAGTAACATTTCCCTAAATGTCCTTGGGGAGTCTCCATAGATACCTCTCCATCCGTTTGTACTCCGGAGTAACCATTGTAGGGAACATCAAAGCTAACTCCAAATACCTTCGATTATAGCCATCAAGGTCAGTTCCTACAACTTTCAGTCCCCAAAATTCCGCTTCCATTTTCTGAATTTCGGTTCTGGGGTAGTATTCCTCAATCATAGCCCTCTTAAAATCCTCCCATGGTGTAGCATAAGCTTCGTCAATTCCCTGAGCCTGGGCGAGCGTATTCCACCAAGTCAAAGCGCCATCCGAAAAAGTGCAGGATGCGAACTTAGTCTTATTCTTTTCGAAGCAGTTACTCACACGGAACACAGATTCCAACTTCTCAAACCATCTCGTCAGCCCAACTGGCCCTTCTGTTCCACTGAAATTGTGGGGCTTACAACTCTAAAATTATTTGAAAGTGCACACATTCTGGAAGTTCGGGTTAGCCGGTGGAGCTTGGGGGTTGGCATTCGCCATAGCTGCGGCTACTCGAGCGGCTATCATCTCCTCGATCTGTGCTGCTGTGGGCATGCCTCTTCCGTTAGTCATCGATCTTCCCACAAAATTTTTGACTTAAGTCAAAATCCATTAACCAACAACGTCACGACATACGGTAAACAACATGGAAGCAACACAGTGCACGATAACTGAGCATGGCAAACAAGCAGCAAATAACACAAAAGCCAACATGTACTAAAGTGCCGTACAATAGATCAACAACATTAGTTCCATAATAAGAAAATTGCATACAACAACATAAGGTTCGTACAATACATAAATGGAAAATAGGAAACTACAAACGGAATACATACAGAAATCTAATACAACAGTCCTAGGAGGAGGGTGGATAAATGATGTCCATCAGGTGGGTCATCTGATCCTCGAGCTCAGTTACCCGAGCACGGAGGGCATGCACTTCTCTTGTCAGTTACTCGATGATAGGAGATGCTGGTGGGGTAGGTGGTGCAGATGGTGCAGATGATGCGGATGTAGTACTAGAAGTAGACGACACAGTGCGGGCGACCTTACGCACAAATGGATCCGCAGGATACGGTACAGCCCTCTTACGGGCGGTGACCCTAACCAACTGTCCATGTGCATTCACGAACGGCTTACCTCCATTAACCCCTGGAATAACAGTACCATCGAAGCGGTACCGCTTCTTCGGCGAGGCAGAGGGTGGCTGCACGGGCTCCTCCTCGGGGTCCTCCTTAGAATCCTCCTCGGGATCCTCCTCGCTGGTGTCATCAGATGATGATCCGTCTGAATCGTCTGAAGGTAGTGCAGGTACATCACGGGCGGGAGAAAGCGTCTGGTCGGTGGTCATAAGTCGATATCTGCCAGGTGTAATCGGTACGACTCGTCCGTCAGCGGTGCGTCTAGCCCAATGTCCATGCTCGTTACGGAATGGACCGTCTCCGTTTCTCCCAGGGATCACAGTACCACCGGAATGGTGCTGTGGCCCCGGGAGTCAAGGGCTGGGTGGTGCTGGAATCTCCTCGGGTTCCTCGTCTCCGTCTAAGACGTCCATGAGGTCAAACGCGTGTCTACTATCTCCGGAAGACGAATCGCCAGAGTCGCTGGAGGATAGTGGTGAGTCAGCAACAATAGTAGGCGAGGTAGCAGACGTATCTGAGTCACTCTCGAAGTCAAAGGTCATGGGAGGCATGTCTGACATCTGAAGAAGGAAAAATAACTTTTTCTATGTCAGTAAGACATATAGCAATCACGTAATCAGGCACTACAGCATCCTAGCAGTACATAACATGGCAATCGTAACAGTATTAAACAAAAGTAACATGCAATCAAAGACAGATAGTAGTATGCAGTAGCAAGAAAGTAGCAGCATACAACAAGTTCACATAGCAGTAAAGGTAAGCAGTAGCATGCAGTAGTAGTAAGCATTAACAAGTAAACGAGCAAGTTGTAGATTAGTCCTATTAGCAAATCCTACTCGGCTCGGTCAAGACTGTAAAGACCCATCCTAATCTATAAGAACGAATACAACAACATATGATTACATTGCGAGGTATTTGACCTCTATATGATACATTTTACAAACATTGCATTCGTTTTAAAAGACAAACTTTCATTACATCGAAAGTTGACAGGCATGCATACCATTTCATAATATCCAACAATAAATTATCTAATCTGTCAATTACTTAATCATAATCTTTACTGAACTTAATGACTTGAATACAACGTCTTTTGAAATATGCCATGAATGACTCCAAGTAATATCTTTAAATTGAGCTTTTGCACAGCGAAAGATTTCTTTCAATCCTGAGAATAAACATGCTTTAAAGTGTCAACCAAAAGGTTGGTGAGTTCATTAGTTTATCATAATCGATCATTTCCATAATTTTAATAGACCACAAGATTTTCATATTTATAAACAGAACCTCTCATCTGCATAAAGATAAAATCATTCATATGAATTGAACACCGGGTAACCGACATTAACTGTAATGCATAGAATATCCCCAAACAGAACCTCTCGTCTGCATAATATAAACCTCGAAGTACTAAAGCCATCCATAACCTGAATGGGGGTTATTAGGCCCAATAGATCTATCTTTAGGATTCGCGTCAATTAGGAACAGAACCTCTCATCTGCCTAATTCTTAGGTTACCAAGCTAAAAGGGGTGATATTCGGTTTAATAATCCAACCATAGAATGTATTTTTAAGTACTTGTGTCTATTTCGTAAAACATTTATAAAAGCAGCGCATGTATTCTCAGTCCCAAAAATATATATAAAAAGGGAGTGATGAAACTCACTATACGATATTTTGTAGTAAAAATATGCATACGACGATTCTGAACAAATGTAGGGTTGGCCTCGGATTCACGAACCTATATCAATTGTATATCTATTAAAACATATAATGGAAACCTCATATTCTCATTAATTAATTATATAATATTTATGTGTTTGTAGTTATATAAATTTAATACTAATTTTTATTTTATACATATACTTTGTTTATATGTATTATAACTTAAATTATATGTTATATATCTATTTTGTATATATAAACATTGAAAATAATTAATATTTATTCATTTAGTTATATTAATATATCTATATATAAATATATGTTTTAGTGTTATATATATATAAAAAAATAGTTTGTTATATTTAATAATGTTCATAATAATAATACTAACCTAAATGAAATTTTAATAAATATACTAACTTTATTAAAAATGTTAATTTTTGATAAAAAGATAGTTTTAATATTATGGTAGTAAGAATCATATTAATAATAATGATGATAATAATATTAATGATAATACTTTATGTTAATAATAATAATATTAATAATAAAAATAACAATAATAATTATAACTTGCTACTAATACAATATTAGAGATAATAATAATAGTGATAATAATAATGATACTAATTATAATAATTATTTTAATAATAATAATAGTAGTAATATAATAATACTTATAATAATGATAATAGTGATACTAACAATTATAATTATAATGATATTACTACTATTTAATAAATTTTAGTATATTAATAATCATAATAATTAACTTAACAATAATAATAATAATAATAATAATAATAATAATAATAATAATAATAATAATAATAATAATAATAATATTCAAATTTGTAACTATTATCATAATGATATAATAATAATAATTTATACTTGTATTTGTAATAATAATAACAATATTAATAATTATAATACTAATAACAACATTACTAATGATCAAAATAATAATAATAATTAATATTAACAATAAATAATAATAATAATAATTAGAAAATAAAATAGAAGTGTATACCCTTTAAAAAGTCGTTCTAAAAATAATTGTCCTGAACCGGGCTCGAGCCCGAGACCTCTCGTTCCCCAACATCACCCTCTAACCACTCGTCCATTTTTTTTTATATAAATCCATTTCCAAAAATATATAACCCGTATTCCCTTTTGATTAATTCATCTTCTTCAATTCTGAACCAGACGACCAGGGTTCAATACCGACAATCCCTAAGTTTCTTATTTAATTTAGGACTGATAACTGATACAGAAATGTTTAGAGGGTGTTTAAATCAATTAAAACAGAAAAAAATTAAGAATAAAACTGTAACCGTCGTGATGAAGAACACAATGATCTTAAAATCAAATTCGACTTTTTAGAATGTTTTAGACAATACTTTCAACATGAAAATTGTTTTAAATCATGATTAGAATCTTTCTGGATCACCAATTGATCCTAAAACATAACAACGAATCCAAATTTCTTGATGAACGATTTGTTTGACTTTTGAAAATTACAGTTTGACCTCAAAATTCATGATCGTTAGAAAGAATAGAAAAATGAGATTTTTCAGATAGTTTTAGTAATTAATTCCTAACAAGAATACATTAATTAATTTTGAAAAACAATACAAAATCGTGATTTTTATTAATTGAATCAAGAACAGAGACATACGACTAGTTCCATATTTTTCTGTTAAATTCAATAGCTATAAGTTGTTAAATGAGACTGGAATTGATTTTTTTTTAGAGGGTGAAGTTGAATGAGTTTGTTAAAAACACAGAGTAATCGTTTATTATATATCCAATTATGTCGACAGGTTTGGGATTAACCAGTACATAATTAATTAAAAATAATAATAATAAAAAGTTGAAAACCATCGCTAACAGAATTTGGATCTTTGTTCAAGTAATCCAACACTGATTGGTACTAATTAATAGATAGAAATAAATCATCTACAGCAGTGAAAACGATTTGCAACAGAATACTAACAGAATACATATTTATTTCAAGTTTATAGAATTTTTAGTTATATAACAGTATTTATTTATTTATATTAATTTTTATATATACGGTATTTATTTATTCATCTATCTGTATTACTGTATTTATCTATATGGATATGTATTTTTGTATATCTGAATATATATATCAGTATTTATATATCTGCATTTGTATTTCTCTTATATTCATAAATTTATATATATATATATATATATATATATATATATATATATATATATATATATATATATATATATATATATATATATTATAGATTATGATTAATCTTTTAATAAATATAGTAATAATATCCTTAATATTTTAACTAGTAGTAATACAAACATAATATTAATATTATAACAAATGATAATGATAATAATTATTATGAAATATATAACACTAATACTATTTATAGCAATAATACTAATTATACTAATATTATTAATAATAACATTAATACTAATAATAATAATAATAATAATATATCAATTTATATATATCCACTTTCATATTTATGTATTATATATTGGTATTGATATCGATAATATATCTAACATAAAAATATTTTTATTATTAATGGTACTAATAATATTATTAGTTATAATAACATTAATTTTTACTGATAATAATAAGGTTAACAATAATAATATAACCATTTATACTTATCTAATTTCATATATATATATATATATATATATATATATATATATATATATATATATATATATATATATATATATATATATATATATATATATATATATATATATATATATATATATATATATATATATATATATATATATATATATATACTTTATATAATAATAGTGATGATACAAATATTAATATTAATGTTAATATAATGAAAGTAATGATAATAATATTAATATAGCGCTTATAATTAACTTTAATATGTTATAATTTATCAATTATATCATTTTTACTAATAATGTAATATATTGAATCTTTAGTATTTATTTATTATTTATATTTAATATTTCTTATGTATAGAATTTATTCATATGTATATATATATGTATTCATATGTATATATATATTTACATATTTATTTACACACAATTGTCCGTGAATCGTCAGGAATAGTCAAAGGGTAATTGCATAAATGAAAACATTTCGAAATATTTGAGATTCAACATTACAGACTTTGCTTATCGTATCGGAAACGTTCAAAGATTAAGTTTAAATTTGGTAGGAAATTTCTGGGTCGTCACAAAGACTCACTAATGCAACATAATTCCCTACAACCGATGCTCTGATACCAAATGTGACGCCCCGTACAAAACCATCATGTACGAATCATCAACAACAGGTCCATTACACGGTATAATACTACATGCTGTTTTAAAACAAGTTTTGCATTCATTAAAAGGTAACATTTTATAAAAGATAACGTGACACAAAGGTCGTTACAAAGCCATTATTCAAAGTAAAATAAGTTGCGAATGCAAAATAAAAGTTCCATGATTGAGACATCTCTAAGTAATGCAGCGGAAGTCTAACACAGCGAGTCTGTAACAGCAAGTCTAAAACACCAAAACAGCAAGTCTAACAGCGGAAGCAACAACGTCTAAGCACCTGAGAAATACACGCTTAAAAGTCAACAGGAATGTTGGTGAGCTATAGTTTGTTTATATTCAGTAATGTAATGTAGACCACGAGATTTCGTATTCAAACAGTATGAAAAGTATATGCTTATCCGTGGGCACCCGGTAACTAACTTAACGTAATAATAATATCACCCCCTAAAAGTACACTTGGCGAGTGCGTATGTTCTCGAAGTATCAAACACCCATTAAATGCTAGCGCGACTAGCCCGAGTGGGGATGTCAAACCCTATGGATCAATATCTAATATTCGCGTTCACCGGTTCAAAAACCAATGATTAAACGTTACCGTGCTAAGGGGAATCTTTGTGCCGTTATGTCACCCACACATATATAAAGTTTAAGTACTCGTGTCTAGTATGTAAAAAATAAAAAGCGCATGTATTCTCAGTCCCAAAAATAGTAAAGTAAAGAGGGAAGCTATAACTCACAGTGAATGTGTGGTAAAGTCGATATGAAAAGTATGCAAGTAGTAAGTCGGTCCGAAAGGTCGTCAACCTAAGTCAAAGGTCACTAAGTCAGTATATTGTCCCCAAAAGTTTAAGAGTGAATAAATTAAGCCTTAAGTATCGTCATCATCATCATCATTATCATCATATGTAAAAGATAAAGTAAGTTTTTAACAAGAATATAGATCGAAACAAAAGGCTGAATTCGGATAGCTTCTACGACCTCTATACAAAACGAATAGACGCTTGGTCAGTGGCCAAGGCTCCATATGTGAGTCCTCTAACCTCTGTCCAATTTTCAGATCCTAACTCGATGTCGTTTGACCTTGGCGATGGTTTAAGCGCGAGTAGGTCAGAATTTTCAGCACGTCGTTATAACGGCGTAGTGACTTTCAGAAGGCTATAAATCCTAAACCGTATATCGGATTTAGGCGAGGCCTAAACGAAAAGTCATATAATCGAAATGAACTATCTGAAAATAAAATTTCTAGAAGTCCCAGGAGTCTAATCAGACCCCAAAAAATAGCAAACAAGTGCTCCGGTGGGTTTCTTGGTGCTTGATGCTCATCACGGTTCTCATCCTTGATGCGTGTAAGCTTCAAGTGTACAATTCTTTGATGTTTTAGCATCACTTTGACCAAGTTTCAACCATCAATACACAATTAAGAGTAAAAGCTAACATTATACAAGTTTTGAACATCAAGGTTGCCTCTTTATTGCATAAACCCAATAAAGCTTCAACCTTTGTCCTTTTTACACAAGTTTATGCATCTTCATCATATGAGATGATGAAGACTTGATCTTTATCATCAAAAAAATCACAAAAAGGTTCCAAGTAAGTGAGATCTACAATGATAACTTAGATCTCAAGTATTAAGAAAATCCTAAGCTAGAAAGCTTGGATCTTTACAAGATTAATGAGACCATAAGCTATAAAGCTAAGATCTAGTAAAAGTAATGAGACCATAAGCTAAAAAGCTAAGATCTTTAAAAAAATAATGAAACCCTAAGCTAAAAAGCTTGGATCTTTAATGTTCTTGAAGATCCTTAAAGCAAAAGGCTAGATCTTCATGCTACATGAAGATCATAAACACAAGTTTTGATCTTTTTAACAAAATAAAGGAATCATAAGCTAGAAAACTTAGATCCAACAAAAGTAATGAAGATTCAAAGCTAGAAAGCTTGAATCTTTCATGTTCTTGAAGGATTCAAACCAAAGTTTGAATCTACAAGATATAACAAGATCAAGAAGCTAAAAAGCTTGATCCTTGCATGATGATGATGATGTCGAAAATGAGAAGAGAAGAAGAAGAAGAAGAAAAAAATTTAAAACTTACACTTTTTAGAGTGAGAAAGACTAGAGAGAGAATTAGAGAGTAAGTGTGTGTAAAATGTGGATGAGATTAAGTGTGAAATGGGTGAGATTTTCTTGGTATTTATAGGGTGGTGAGGTGGTGGGGAGGCCCTTAGGCCGTCGGTTTTGGGGGGTACAAGTGGGGGACAACTTTTCTTTTTTGGTTAATGGTGGTCTAAAGTTGGTTCTTATGTTGGGATCCCATGCAACAATTGAGATTATAGTTAACAAAAATGCTAGTATGTTCCCTCTTATTAATGGGTAATTTTCTTACATTTATATGGGTCATAAACTTATTAAAATTGGGTTAATTAAATAGTCCATTAACTAGAGTAGGGTGGGCTAAAGTCCAACAAGGTAGAAAGTCCAACAAGACTAACTAGTGAGCATAAGTAAATTTCTAAGCGTAATTAAGCAACCAAAAGCCCAAGTAATTGTTATTAGAAAATAACAATTAGTATTACGTAGTCGTAATATTCCAATTATGACAAAAGTTAAACGTGTACCAAAACATATAGCTCGTTCTCAACGTCAAGTGACACTAACGGTCATAAAAGCATTCGGGGATCAAGTTAAGTAACTAAGTACTTAATGGCATGTTGTATGATAATAATGAAAGTAATTAATCAAGAAATAAGATCCCAGAATATAAACCAATACAGTAAGCACAAATACGTAGTTTCGCAGAAAGTAACAAACACAAAAGTAAGTCAAAAATGTTGGGTCGTTACAAATAACAACGGCCCTGGTCTAGATCTGGTTTGGGTGATACACTGGGTATGCCTTTTTGTTTTAATTTTAAGTAGATAAGATAAGTTCCTAATTTAATCTAAAGTAATCTAAGGCTATTCTAAAGTAGTCTAACTTATCCTAAGGTAATCTAAGGTAATAAAATTTAATTATCCTAAGTTTAAATACGTTTTTGGTTCTTGATACTAATTCCCTGGTATTTCGATAACAGAGTTTTCCAAGAACTATTCAACAAACCAAGTGGCCAGGCCGACTACCGAGAGGCAGGATCCTTTTGGTTCCAATATAATTGGAGACTGCTCAGAAAATCCAATAACCAATTCCGTGTATATTTGTCTTTCTTAGACACCACTAAATGCTTGTAAATGCATTTGATAAAAGCAGTATTGTCTGATACCAGTTCCCCGGCATCGGCGCCAAAAACTCATCTCCACAATGATATGGCCAAAACGGACGGTTTTATTTGTGCAGTGTCGTTAGGTCGCACGGCGTCAGAATCAGCTGATCAGGGTAGCGAACAATAGTTTTATATTTATATTTAGCGGGGCCTAAATCGTACTACTCCTTATTATGAGTAAGGGAAGTATGACCTAGGGACGTATTTTTAAGATATCAGTAGAATCGTACCTATATATAAAGCTTAAGATAATCCTAATGTGAAGGAGTAGTGGTTTGTTACCTAATTTTGGGTTTTCTAGTTTATAAGAAAAATTAAAGTAAATGCGATAAAATTTGTAATTCAGATAAGGTTAAAACAAGCGTATACTATGATTTCATCAGTTAATTTGCCGAGATTATGGAATGCTGGCTTATGAATATGTATTGACCTTGTATTCATTACACTGGTCCTAAACGCCCCTGCCGCAAGACATGTCACTAGGTAATGTGTTAGGCTTGAAGATTCTGAATAGACAGCAACGTCCCTTACCCCCAACGCCTGTACAGTCTGAATACATGCATACACATTCAGACAGCTCATCCAATTGAGCGACTTGGTTGGGTGACGTATTAACATTCCACAAAGGTCTAAACTTTCTTAAGCATAATAGAATACCGGGTTTTCCATATCCGAGAGACCTGATATGTTTCGGTGCTTTCATTAATGATTGGGTTTAAAAGATAGGTAGGCCCTTAAAGAAGAGTTCAACCATAAAGAACACCATGGCCAAGTCAGGTTTGACTTCCATGAACACGTTCGGTTATCCTACGGTCCAATCCTTTATGTGTTTAAACAAACAGTTCCTTAATTAACTAAGAATCCCTCAAGCGGGGTGTAATGCTTAAGACTGCATTATGGTGAAGTGTACTAATCAGTACTGACCGGTTTCCATGGCCTTACTTAGCAAATGTATAGCTTACAAAAACCGTTGTGCTTCAGCGTGCAAGTACGAAGTTATATTCTTGTTGACTACACTAGCATGGTCTATAACCGTCAATGTACTAGGGGTCTAGTTAGATGCTTCACTACGAAAGAGTCCTCAGTCGGAATCCAAGACTCGGTGGACTTACTACAACCGGTGTGCCTCAGTCAAACTTACGTTGTATCCGATAAGACTTCTCTTACCAAGGGGTGACACGGATAGTGTACTCTGAATCGGGGTTCGCGACTTCCCAATAATAGAGCCAATAACTACATTCTATTAGTTAAAAAAGCGATTGAGTTTAAAGCATAATCGAAAAGCATCTCGAAAACATACACGAACCATAATATTATTTTGGCATTATAACTGACTACGTCATAGCATACACTAAAGATAACTACTCGCTAATTATGGCAACAATATCACAAAGCATAATAAC
Source organism: Rutidosis leptorrhynchoides (assembly GCF_046630445.1). Lineage (NCBI taxonomy): Eukaryota > Viridiplantae > Streptophyta > Magnoliopsida > Asterales > Asteraceae > Rutidosis > Rutidosis leptorrhynchoides. The sequence goes on along the minus strand of NC_092334.1, from coordinate 705,000,214 downwards.
GGGAAACATTATATAAAGACAAAGGATAGAAGTACCAGTAGATTAAACGAGTTCTGAATATAAAAGTGACAACTTCAAACTCCAGACCGCTCCTAATACAATCTTTGGTGTTCTTCTCTGGGTACTAGGTTTCTCGAACGGACTCGAAGACCTTGAAAGTATGACTAATATTGTAGAAAGAGAGAGGAAGAAGTGAATTGAAGTGTGTGTTGAAATGGATGACAAAGACCCTTTAAATAGACTTGATTTTTGCCTGCAAACGGCTGGCAGGCCATTTGGCAGGCCATTTGCAGAGGCCGTTTGCCTTGTGGCCCGTTTCTTGTGCCCGTTTGCCTTGGCCATGTGGCAAGCCGTTTTCCATAGTGGCAGGCCATTTGGCAGCCCGTTTAGCAGGCCGTTTGGCTTGCTGATTTGCTGGATCGTAACTTGATTTCTGGTCTTTCACCGTTTTCGCTCTAGAATCTTTGTTTTCGTTCCGATTCTCTTGATTGTTTTTGCGCCGTCTTCGTAATAACTTGTTCTTCAATTTTAACCGACGAAGCGGGTATTTTGGCGATAAAGCTTGGAACTTTATTGTTTTCGGGCCTTAATACCGGGGTGAAGACATGACATTTTAGCTGATATTAAGAATCATGTTGGGGATACTATCTCACCACTAGCTACAAAACTTTGATGCTTTTATAACGTCTTGGTTTTATTATTCGAGTCTTTTTAGCCGCTTTTTTATTTCTCTAGATTCATAACCTTATTTTTATTTTTGTATTTATATTTCATATTGAATGCGAATATATGAGAGTGTAGTGTCATTTTGGTGATAATTAATGGCCACAAAACACATATTTGAAGTCACTACATTCCCCACAAAATTGGGCAAACATTTTTGGAGAATTTTCCGAAAAGTATTCAATTGCAGATGAGGCCTATTTTTGCAATATAACTAGAAAACGGTGCTACGAGCAAGATTTCCTTAAGGCTTTCCCCATTCGAAGCAATATAGATTTTGAAAATGACATTTTACTATTTTTTTAAAGGTGAATTTTGCACTTTTAGATCTTAGGATAAGTAATACCTTCACATGTGAATTGTTGTGCTTGTTTGAATACCACTATGATACTTGTTTTTAATTTATGTTGTATTTAGGTACATTGAGAATCATGTTGTGCTACTATCTCACTACCAGCCACAAAACCTTGATGCTTTTGTAACGTCTTGGTTTAATTGTTCGAGTATTTTTAGCCGCTTTTTTATTTCTCTATATTCATAACCTTATTTTTGTTTATGTTTATAAATTTCATATTGAATGCGAATATATGACAATTTAGTTTCATTTTAATGATAATTAATGGCCGCAAAACACATATTTGAAGTCACTACATTCCCCACAAAATGGGGAAAATTACGTGAAGAATTTTCCAAAAAATTTTCAATTGCAGATGAGGTCCATTTTCGCAAGATGATGCCCATTTTCGCAAGATAACTAGAAAATGGCGCTACGAGGAATACTTCCTTATGGCTTTCTCCCATTCGAAGCAATTTAGATTCTGAAAAATGACATTTTACTATTTTTATAGGTGAATTTTGCACTTTTAATCTTAGAATAAGTAATACCTTCACATGTGAATTTTTGTGTCTGTTTAAATACAACTATGGTACTTGTTTTTATTTAATGTTGTATTTACATTCATCGAGGATCATGATGGGGTTACTATCTCACCACTAGCTACAAAACGTTGCTGCTTTTATAACGTTTTTGTTTTATTGTTCGAGTATTTTTACCCGTTTTTTATTTCTCTAGATTCATACCCTTATTTTTGTTTTAGTTTTTAAATTACATATTGAATGCGAATATATGAGAGTTTAGTTTTGATTTGATGCAAATTAATGGCCGCAAAAAACATATTTGAAGTCACTACATTTTTTGAAACATATTCAGTTGCATATTAGGCCCATTTTCGCAAGATAACTAAAAGACGTCGCTACGAGCAAGACTTCCTTAAGGCTTTACCCCGTTCGAACTAGTTTAGATGCTGAAAATGACATTTTACTATTTTTAAATGTGAATTTTGTACTTTTAGATCTTATGATAAGTATACTTTCACATGTGAATTGTTGTGCCTGTTTAAATACCACTATGATATTTGTTTTTATTTAATATTTTAATTAGGTTCATAACCTTATTTTTATTTTTTTCTAAATTTCATATTGAATGTGAATATATGAGAGTGTAGTTTCGTTTTAATGATAATTAATGGCCGCAAAACACATATTTGAAGTCTCTACATTCTCCACAAGATTGGGCAAAATTTTGCAAAAAATTTTTCGGACAATTTTAATTGCAAATTAGTCCCATTTTCGCAAGATAACTATAAAACAGTGCTACGAGCAAGACTTCCTTAAGGCTTTCCCCCGTTCGAAGCATTTTAGATTACGAAATTGATATTTAACTATTTTAAAAGGTGAATTTTGCACTTTTAGATCTTAGGATAAGTAATACCCTCACATGTGAATTGTTGTGTATGTTTAAATACCACAAAGATACTTGTTTTTATTTAATAATTTAATTAGATAATCGAATATTGGGACTACTATCTCTCTACTAGCCACAAAACCTTGCTGCTTTTATAACGTCTTGGTTTAATTGTTCGAGTATTTTAAGTAGTTTTTTATTTCTCTAGATTTATAACCTTATTTTTATTTGTGTTTCTAAATTTCATATTGAATGCAAATATATGAGAGTGTAGTTTTATTTTGATGATAATTAATGGTCATAAAACACATATTTGAAGTCACTACATTGCCAATAAAATCGAGCAAAATTATGTGGAGAATTTTCCCAAAACTTTTCAAATGCAGATGAGGCCCATTTTCGCAAGATAAAGCCCATTTTCACAAGATAATTATAAAACGACACTACGAGCAAGATTTCCTTAAGGCTTTCTCCCGTTCGAAACAATTTAGATTCGGAAAATGACATTTTGCTATTCTTAAAGGTGAATTTTGCACTTATAAATCTTAGGATAAGTAATACCTTCACATGTGAATTGTTGTGTCTGTTTAAATACCACTATGATGCTTGTTTTAATTTAATGTTGAATATACGTACATCGAGAATCATCGAGAATCCAGATTAGGCTTAATACCTTCACATGTGAATTTTCCTGCCTGTGTAAATACCAATATGATACTTATTTTTATTTAATATTGCATCTAGGTACATCGAGAATCATGTAGGGGCTACTATCTCACCACTAGTCACAAAACCTTGCTGTTTTTATAACGTCTTAGTTTTATTGTTCGAGTATTTTTAGCCGCTTTTTTATTTCTCAAGATTCGTAACATTATTTTTGTTTTTGTTTCTAAATTTCATACTGAATTCGAATATATAAGAGTGTAGTTTCGTTTTGATGATAATTAATGGCCAAAACACATATTTGAAGTCATTACATTCCCCACAAAATCGAAAAAAATTTTGTGGAGAATTTTCTGAAAAATTTTCAATTGCAGATTAAGCTCATTTTCGCATGATAGATAGAAAACGGCGCTACGAGCAATACTTTCTTAAGGCGTTCCCCCGTTCAAAGCAGTTTAGATTCCAAAAATGCATTTTTTTTACTATTTTTGAAGGTGAATTTTGCACTTTTAGATATTAGGATAAGTAACCTTCACATGTGAATTGTTGTGCATGTTTAAATAGCACTATGATACTTGTGTTTATTTACTATTGTATTTAGGTACATCGAGAATCGTGTTGGGGCTACTATCTCACCACTTGCCACAAAACCTTGCTGCTTTTATAACGTCTTGGTTTTATTGTTCGAATATTTTTATCCAATTTTTTGTTTCTCTAGATTCATAACCTTATTATAGTTTTTGTTTCAAAATTTCATATTGAATGCGAATATATGAGGGTGTAGTTTCGTTTTGATGATAATTAATGGTCACATAACACATATTTGAAGCTACTAAATTCCCCACAAAATCGGGATAAATTGTAGAGAATTTTCCGAAAAATTTTCAGTTGCAGATCAGGCCCATTTTCGCAAGATATCTAGAAAACGGCACTACGAGCAAGACTTCCTTAAGGCTTTTCCCTGTTCGGAGCAATTTAGATGCCGAAATTGACATTTTACTATTTTTTAAAGATGAATTTTGCACTTTAAGATATTTACGATAAGTAATACCTTTACATGTGATTTATTGTGCCTGTTTAAATACCACTATTGTACTTTTTTTATTTAATATTTTTTTTAGATACATCGAGAATCATGTTGGGGATACTATCTCACCACTATCCACAAAACTTTGCTGCTTTAACGTCTTGGTTTTATTGTTCGAGAAATTTTAGCCGCTTTTTTATTTTTCTAGATTCATAACCTTATTTTTGTTTTTTTTTCTTTCTAAATTTCATGTTGAATGCGAATACATGAGAGTTTAGTTTCATTTTGATGATAATTAATAGCCGCAAAACACTTATTTAAAGTCATTACATTACCCACAAAATAGGTTAAAATTTTATGGAGAATTTTCTGAAAAATTTTCAATTGCAGATTAGGTCTATTTACGCAAGATTACTTGAAAACGGCACTACGAGCAAGACTTCCTCAAGAATTTCCCCCGTTCGAAGCAGTTTAGATTCCGAAAATGACATTTTATTATTTTTAAAGGTGAATTTTGCACTTTTAGATATTAGGATAAGTAATACCTTCACATGTGAATTGTTGTGTCTGTTTAAATACCACTATGATACTTGTTTTTATTTAATATTGTATTTAGGTACATCGAGATTCATCATGGGGCTACTATCTCACCACTAGCCACAAAACCTTGCTGCTTTAAAAACGTCTTGGTATTATTGTTCGAGTATTTTTAGCCACTATTTTATTTCTCTAGATTCATAACCTTATTTTTGTTTTTGTTTCTAAATTTCATATTGAATGCGAATACATGAGAGTGTAGTTTCATTTTGATGATAATTAATGGCCGTAAAACACTTATATGAAGTCACTATATTCCCCACAAAATAGGGCAAAATTTTGTGGAGAATTTTTCGAAAAATTTTCAATTGAAGATTAGGCCTATTTATGTAAGATAACTAGAAAACGGCGCTACGAGCAAGACTTCCTTAATGCTTTCCCCCGTTCGAAGCAGTTTAGATTCTGAAATTGACATCTTACTATTTTTAAAAGTGAATTTTGTACTTTTAGGTTTTAGGATAAGTAATACCTTCACATGTGAATTGTTGTGTCTGTTTAAATACCACTATGATACTTGTTTCTATTTAATATTGTATTTAGGTACATCAAAAATCATGTTGGGGCTACTATCTCACCACTAGCTACAAAACTTTGCTGCTTTTATAACGTCTTTGTTTTATTGTTCGAATATTTTTAGCCACTTTTTTATCTCTCCAGATTCATAACCTTATTTTTGTTTTTATTTTTAAATTTCATATTGAATGCAAATATATGTGGATGTAGTTTCGTTTTGATGATAATTAATAGCCGCAAAAAACATATTTGAAGTCAACTACATTTCCCACAAAATTAGGCAAAATTTTGTAGAGAATTTTTCGAAAAATTTTCAATTGCAGATTAGGCTCATTTTCGTAAAATAACTAGAAAACGGCGCTACGAGCAAGAATTCCTTAAGTTTTTTCCCCGTTCGAAGCAGTTTAGATGCCGAAAATGACATTTTAATATTTTTAAAGGTGAATTTTGCACTTTTTGATATTACGATAAATAATACCTTCACATGTGAATTATTGTGCATGTGTAAATATCACTATGATAGTACTCGTTTTTATTCGATATTGTATTTAGGTACATCGAGAATCATGTTGGAGCTACTATCTCACCACTACCTACATAACGTTACTGCTTTTATAACGTCTTTGTTTTATTGTTCGAGTATTTTTAGCCGTTTTTTATTTCTCTAGATTCATAACCTTATTTTTGTTTTTGTTTTGAAATTTCATATTGAATGCGAATATATGACTGTGTAGTTTTGTTTTGATGATAATTAATTATCGTAAAATACATATTAGAAGTCAACTACGTTCCCCACAAAATCGGGCAAAATATTTTGTGAAGAATTTTCTGAAAATTTTTCAATTGCCCATTTTCGCAAGATAACTAGAAAACGGCACTACGATTAAGACTTCCTTAAGGCTTTCCCCCGTTCGAACCAGTTTAGATTTCGAAAATGACATTTTACTATTTTAAAAGGTGAATTTTGCACTTTTAGATCTTTGGAAAAGTAATACCTTCACATGTGAACTGTTGTGTCCGTTTAAATACCACTACGATACTTGTTTTTATTTATTATTGTATTTAGGTACATCGAAAACCATGTAGGAGCTACTCTCTCACCAATAGCTACAAAATGTTGCTGCTTTTATGACATCTTGGTTTTGTTGTTCGGGTATTTTAGCGGCTTTTTTATTTTTCTGGATTCATAACCTTATTTTTGTTTTTGTTTCTAAATTTCATATAATAAATGGGAATATATGAGAGTGTAGTTTCGTTTTGATGATAATTATAGGCCGCAAAACACATATTTAAAGTCACTACATTCCCCACAAAATCAGGCAAAATTTTGTGGAGAATTTTTCGAAAAATTTTCAAATGCATATTAGGCCCATTTTCGCAAGATAACTAGAAAACGGCACTACGAGTAAGACTTTCTTAAGGCTTTTCCCCATTTGAAGCAGCTTAGATTCCAAAAATGACATTTTATTATTTTTAAAGGTGAATTTTGCACTTTTAGATATTAGGATAAATAATACCTCCACATGTGAATTGTTGTGCCTGTTTATACCACTATGTTAGTTGTTTCTATTTTATATTGTATTTAGGTACATCAAGAATCATGTTGGAGTTACTATCTCATCACTAGCTACAAAACGTTGTTGCTTTTATAACATCTTAGTTTTATTGTTCGAGTATTTTAGCCGCTTTTTTATTTCTCTAGATTCATAACCTTATTTTTGTTTTTGTTTCTAAATTTCATATTAAATGTGAATATATGAGAGTGTAGTTTCATTTTGATGATAATAAATGGCCGCAAAACACATATTTTAAGTCACTACATTCCCCACAAAATCCACAAAATTTTTTGGAGAATTTTTAGAAAACTTTTCTATTGCATATTAGATCCATTTTTGCAAGATAACTATAAAACGACCCTAGGAGCAAGACTTCCTTAAGGCTTTTACCCGTTCGAAGCAGTTTAGATTCCGAAAATGAAAATTTATTATTTTAAAATGTGAATTTTTCACTTTTAGATCTTAGAATAAGTATTACCTTCATGAAACGGTCCCAAACCAATTTCACATTTAACTTGTAAAAGTATGACATTTTTTTTAAACATTGATATAGATCATCACAACCATGTTCGAAAGCTAGTACAAGTTTAATCGATACCAAGTTAAGAGTTACAACACCGGATACACAAGACCCATAAGTTCAACCATTGCTTTAACTAAAATTCCCAAAGGTGAGCATGACCGTCGGGACCATTACCGAAAGTGCCTTCTACAATACGCCACAAGTGAGCTTTGCCAAACTCTTACCCTTGTCCTTCGAAGTGCCACAATCTATAAAAATGTAAACAACGAAGGAGTAATACTATTTTTAAACGTGAATTTTGCACTTTTAGATCATAGGATAAGTAATACCTTCAAATGTGAATTGTTGTGCCTGTTTAAATACCACTATGATACTTGTTTTTGTTTAATATTGTATTTAGGTACATCGAGAATCATGTTGGGGCTACTATCTCACCACTAGCCACAAATCCTTGCTCCTTTTATAACCTCTTGGTTTTATTATTCGAGTATTTTTAGACGCTTTATTAGTTTTCTAAACTCAGAACCTTATTTTTATTTTTGTTTCTAAATTTTATATTCAATGTGAATATATGATGGTAATTAATGGCAGCAAAACACATATTAGAAGTCACTACATTTCTCACAAAATCGAAAAAAAAAATTGTGGAGAATTTTTCATAAAATTTTAATTGCATATTAGACCCATTTTCGCAAGATAACTAGAAAACGGTGCTATGGTCAAGAATTCCTTAAGGATTACCCCTGTTTGAAGTAGTTTAGATTCCGAATATGACATTTTACAATATATAAAGGTGAATTTTGCACTTTTAAATCTTAGGATAAGTAATACCTTCACATGTGAATTGTTGTGCCTGTTTATACCACTGTGAAACTTGTTTTTATTTAATATTGTATTTAGGTACATCGAGAATCATGTTGGGGCTACTATGTCACCACTAGCAACAAAACGTTGCTTGCTTTTATAACGTCTTTTTTTTATTGTTCGAGCATTTTTTATCGGTTTTTTTATTTCTCTAGATTCATAACCATATTTTTGTTTTTGTTTCTAAATTTCATATTGAATGCGAATATATGTGGAAAATTATGTGGAAAATTTTGCGAAAAATATTAATTTGTAGATTATGCCCATTTTCGCAAGATAACTAGAAAACGGTGCTACGAGCAAGAATTCCTTATGGCTTTCCCCCGTTCGAAGCAGTTTAGATTCCGATAAAAAACATTTTACTATTTTTAAAGGTGAATTTTGCACTTTTTAGATCCGATGATAAGTAATACCTTTTCATGTGAATTGTTGTGTGTGTTTAAATACCACAATGATACTTGTTTTTATTTATTATTGCATTTAGGTACATTGAAATTATGTTGGGGCTACTATCACACCACTAGCTACAAACGTTGCTGCTTTTATAATGTCGTTTTTTTGTTTGAGTATTTTTAGCCATTTTTTTATTTCTCCAGATTCATAACCTTATTTTTGTTTTTTTTTTAAAATTTCATATTAAATACAAATATATGAGAGTGTAGTATCATTTTGATGATAATTAATGGCCGCAAAACATATATTTGAAGTTACTACATTCCCCACAAAATCGAGAAAAATTTTGTGGAGAATTTTCCGAAAAATTTTCAATTGTACATTAGGCTCATTTTCGCAAGATAACTAGAAAATGGCGTTACGAGCAAAACTTCCTTAAAGCTTTTCCCCTGTTCGAAGCAGTTTAGATTCCGTAAATGATATTTTAATATTTTAAAGGTGAATTTTGTACTTTTAGATCTTAAGATAAGTAATACCTTCACACGTGAATTGTTGTGACTGTTTAAATACCATTATGATACTTATTTTTATTTAATATTGTATTTAGGTACATCAAGAATTAGGTTGGGGCTACTATCTCACCACTAGCAACAAAACCTTGCTGCTTTTATAACGTCTTGATTTTATTGTTCAAGTATTTCGAACCGCTTTTTTATTTCTCTAGATTCATAAACTTATTTTTGTGTTTGTTTCTAAATTTCATATTGAATGCTAATATATGAGAGTATAGCTTCGTTTTGATGATAGTTAATGGCCGCAAAACACATATTTGAAGTCATTACATTCCCCACAAAATCGGGCAAAATTTTGTTGAGAATTTTTTGAAAATTGTTCAATTGAAGATTAGGCCCATTTTCGCAAGATAACTAGAAAACGGCCCTACGAGTAAGACTTCCTTAGGCTTTCCCCCTTTCGAAGCTGTTTAGATGCCGAAATGGCATTTTGCAATTTTTAAATGTGAATTTTTCACTATTAGATCATAGGATAAGTAAAATACCTTCACATGTGATTTGTTGTGCCTGTTTAAATACCACAATGATACTTGTTATTGTTTAATATTGTATTTAGGTACATCGAGAATCATGTTGGGGCTACTATCTCACATTAGCTACAAAACGTTGCTGCTTTAATAACATCTTGGTTTGATTGTTCGAGTATTTTTAGCCTTTTTTTATTTCTCTATATTCATAACCTTATTTTTGTTTTTGTTTCTAAATTTCATATTGAATGCGAATATATGAGAGTGTAGTTTCGTTTTGATGATAATTAATGGCCGCAAAACACATATTTGAAGTCACTACATTCCCCACAAAATCAGACAAAATTTTGTGGAGAATTTTTCGAAAAAGTTTCAATTGCAGAGGAGGCCCATTTTCGCTAGATAACTAGAAAACAGCACTAGGTGCAAGATTTTCTTAAGGATTCCCCCGTTCGAAGCAGTTTATATTCCGAAAATGACATTTTACTATTTTTAAAGGTGAATATTGCACACTTAGATCTTAGGATAAGTAATACCTTCACATGTGAATTGTTATGCATGCTTAAATACCACTACGATACTTTCTTTTGTTTAATATTGTATTTAGGTACATCGAGAATTATGTTGGGGCTACTATCTCACCACTAGCCTCAAAAGATTCTTGTTTTTATAACATCTTTGTTTTATTGGTCGAGTATTTTTAGTCGGTTAACCTTATTTTTGTTTTTGTTTCTAAATTTCATATTAGATGTGATTAATGGGAGTGTAGTTTCATTTTGATGATAATTAATGGCCGCAAAACACATATTTGAAGTCACTACATCCCCAAAAAATCGGGCATAATTTTGTGGAGAATTTTCTGAAAAATTTTCAATTGCAGATTAGGTCCATTTTCGCAAGATAACTAGAAAACGGCGCTACGAGCAAGACTTCCTTAAAATTTCCCTCGTTCGAAGCAGTTTAGATTCTGAAAATGATATTTTACTATTTTTAAAGGTGAATTTTGCACTTTTAAATCTTAGGATAAGTAATAACTTCACATGTGAATTGTTGTGCCTGTTTAAATACCACTATGATACTTGTTTTTAATTCATATTGTATTTAGGTACATCAAGAATTATGTTGGGGCTACTATCTCACCACTAGCTACAAAACATTGTCGCTTTTATAATGTCGTTTTATTGTTTGAGTATTTTTAGCCGCTTTTTTATTTCTCTAGATTCATAACCTTATTTTTATTTTTATTTTCTAAATTTCATATTGAATGCAAATATAGGAGACTGTACTTTCGTTTTGATGATAATTAATGGCCGTAAAACACATATTTGAAGTCACTATATTCCCCACAAAATCGGGCAAAATTTTGTTAAGAATTTTTCGAAAAATTTTCAATTGTAGATTATGCCCATTTTCACAAGATAACTAGAAAACGGCGTTACGAGTAAATATTCCTTAAGGCTTTCTCCCGTTCGAAGTAGTTTAGATTCTGTAAATGAAATTTTACAATTTTTAAAGGTGAATTTTGAAGTTTTTAAATCTGGGGATAAGTAATACATTCACATGTTAATTGTTGTCCATGTTTAAATACCACTATGATACTTTTTTTATTTAATATTGTATTTAGGTACATCGAGAATCATGTTAGGCTTTTATAATATTTTGTTTTATTGTTCGAGTATTTTTAACCGCTTTTTTATTTCTCTAGATTCATAACTATATTTTTGTTTTTGTTTCTAAATTTCATATTGAATACGAATATGAGAATGTAGTTTTGTTTTGATGATAATTAATGGCCACAAAACACATATTTGAAGTCACTACATTCCCTACAAAATCGGGAAAAATTTTGTGAAAAATTTTCCGAAAATTTTTCAATTGCAGAATAGGCCCATTTTCGCAAGATAACGAGAAAACGGCGCTACGAGCAAGACTTCCTTAAGGCTTTCCCCCGTTCGAAGCAGTTTAATTCTGTAAATGACATTTTACTATTTTTAAAGGTGAATTTTGAACTTTTAAATCTTAGGATAAGTAATAACTTCACACGTGAATTGTTGTGCATGTTTAAATACCACTATGATACTTGTTTTTTTATATTGTATTTAGGTACATCGAGAATCATGTTGGGATACTATCTCACCACTTACTACTAAATGTTGCTGCTTTTATAACGACTTTATTTTATTGTTCGAGTATTTTTAAATGCTTTTTTATTTCTCTAGATTCATAACCTTATTTTTGTTTTTGGTTTCTAAATTTCATATTGAATGTGAATGTATGAGAGTGTATTTTCATTTTGATGAAAATTAATGGCCGCAAAACACATATTTGAAGTCACTACATCCCTCATAAAATCGGGCAAAATTTTGTGGAGAATTTTTCGAAAATTTTTCCATTGCAGATTATGCCCATTTTCGCAAGATAATTAGAAAATGGTGCTACGAGAAAGACTTCCTTAAGGCTTTCCCCCGTTCGAAGCAGTTTAGATTCTAAAAATGACATTTTACTATTTTTAAAGGTGAATTTTGCACTTTTAGATCTTAAGATAAGTAATACCTTCAAATGTGATTTGTTGTGCCTATTTAAATACCACTATGATACATGTTTTATTTAATATTGTATTTAGATACATCGAGAGTCATGTTTAGGCTACATCTTACAACTAGACACAAAGCTTGCCTTTTTTATAACGTGTTGGTTTTATTATTCGAGTATTTTTAGCCGCTTTTTTATTTCTCTAGATTCTTAACTTTATTTTTGTTTTGGTTTCAAAATTTTATATTGAATGCGAATATATGAGAGTTTAGTTTTATTTTGATGATAATTAATGGCCGCAAAACACATATTTGAAGTTACTGCATTCCCTACAAAATAAGGCAAAATTTTGTGAAGAATTTTTCGAAAAATCTTCAATTGCAGATTAGGCACATTTTCACAAAATAACTAGAAAATGGTGCTGCGAGCAAGACTTCCTTAAGACTTTCCCCCGTTCGAAGCAGTTTAGATTTTGAAATTGATATTTTACAATTTTTAAAGGTGAATTTTAAACTTTTAGATCTTAGGATAAGTAATTCCTTCAAATGTGAATTGTTCTGCCTATTTAAATACCACTAAAATACCCTATTTTATTTAATATTGTATTTAGATACATTGAGAATCATGTTGAGGCTACTATCTCACAACTAGCTACAAAACGTTGTTGCTTTTATAACGTCTTGGTTTATTATTCGAATATTTTAGCCGTTTTTTATTACTCTAGATTCATAACCTTATTTTTATTTTTGTTTCTAAATTTCATATCGAATAAGAATATATGAGAGTGTGGTTTTGATTTGATGATAATTAATGGCTGCAAAACACATATTTGAAGTCACAACATCCCCATAAAATCGGGCAAAATTTTGTGAAGAATTTTCAGAAAAATTTCAATTGCAAATTTAGGCTCATATTCTAAAGATAACTAGAAAACGGCGCTACGAGCAAGACTTCCTTAAGGCTTTCCTCCGTTCGAAGCAGTTTAGATTCCGAAAATGACATTTTACTTTTTTTAAAGGTAAATTTTGCACTTTTAGATTTTAGGATAAGTAATACATTCACATGTGAATTGTTGTGCCTGTTTAATTACCACTATGATACTTGTTATTATTTAATGTTCTATTTACGTACATCGAGAATCATGTTGGGGCTACTATCTCACTACTAGCCACAAAACCTAGATGCTTTTATAACGTCTTTGTTTTATTGTTCGAGTATTTTTAACCATTTTTTTAATTTCTCTAGATTCATAACCTTATTTTTGTTTCTAATTTTAATATTGAATCCAAATATATGAAAGTGTAATTTCATTTTGATGATAATTAATGACCGCAAAACACATATTTGAAGTCATTACATTTCCTACAAAATAGGGCAAAATTTTGTAGAAAATTTGCCGAAAAATGTTCAATTACAGAGGAGGCCCATTTTCGCAAGATAATTAGAAAGAGGCGCTATAAGCAAGACTTCCTTAAGGATTTCCCCCGTTTAAAGTAGTTTAGATTTCAAAAATGACATTTTATGATTTTTAAAGGTGAATTTTGCACTTTTAGATCTTAGGATAAGTAATACGTTCACTAGTGAATTGTTGTGTCTATTTAAATACCACTATGATACTTGTTATTATTTAATCTTCTATTTAGGTACATCGAGAATCATGTTGGGGCTACTATCTCATTACCAGCCACAAAACCTAGATGCTTTTATAACGTCTTTGTTTTATTGTTCGAGTATTTTTAACAATTTTTTTATTTCTCTAGATTCATAACCTTATTTTTGTTTCTGAATTTAATATTGAATCCGAATATATGAGAGTGTAGTTTCGTTTTGATGATAATTAATGGCCGCAAAACACTTATTTGAAGTCACTACATTCCCCACAAAATCGGGCAAAATTTTGTGGAGAATTTTTCAAAAAAGTTTCAATTGCAGAGGAGGCCCATTTTCGCTAGATAACTATAAAATGGCGCTATGAGAAAAATTTCCTTAAGGCTTTCCCCCGTTCGAAGCATTTTAGATTCCAAAAATGACATTTTACCAATTTTTAAAGATGAATTTTGCACTATTAGATCTTAGGATAAGTTATAGCTTCACATGTGAATTGTTGTGCCTGTTTAAATACCACTATAATACTTGTTTTTATTTAATGTTGTATTTAGGTATATCGAGAATCATATTGGGGCTATTATCTCACCACTAGATACGAAACGTTGCTATTTTTATAACTTCTTTGTTTTATTGTTCGAGTATTTTTAGCTGCTTTTTTATTTCTTTAGATTTATAACCTTATATTTGTTTTTGTTTCTAAATTTCATATTGAATGCGAATATATGAGAGTGTAGTTTCATTTTAATGAGAACTAATGGCCTCAAAACACATATTTGAAGTCACTACATTCCTCACAAAATCGGGCAAAATTTTGTGAAGAATTTTTCGAAAAATTTTCAATTGCAGATTAGGCTCATTTTCGATAGATAACTAAAAACGATGCTACGAGCAAGACTTTCTTAAGGCTTCCCCCCATTCAAAGCAGTTTAGATTCTGAAAATGACACTTTTTTACTATTTTTAAAGTTGAATTTTGCACTTTTAGGTCTTACGATAAGTAATTCCTTAATATGTGAGTTGTTGTGTCTGTTTAAATACCATTATGATACTTGTTTTTATTTAATATTGTATTTAGGTACATCAAGAATCATGTTGGGGCTACTATATAACCAGTAGCCTCAAAACCTTGTTGCTTTTATAACGTCTTGGTTTTATTGTTAGATTATTTTTTGCCGCTTTTTTATTTAACTGAATTCATAACCTTATTTTTGTTTTTGTTACTAAATTTCATATTGAATTCGAATATATGAGAGTGTATTTTCATTTTGATCTTAATTAATAGCCACAAAACACGTATTTGAAGTCACTACATTCCCCACAAAATTGGGCAAAATTTTGTGGAGAATATTTCGAAAAATTTCAATTGCAGATTAGGCTCATTTTCGCAAGATAACAAGAAAACAGTGTTAGCAAGACTTCCATAAGGCTTTCCCCCGTTCGAAGCAGTTTATATTCCGTAAATGCCATTTTATTATTTTTTAAATGTGAATTTTGCACTTTTGATCTTACGATAAGTAATATCTTCACATGTGAATTGTTGTGCATGTTTAAATACCACTATCATAATTGTTTTATTTAATATTTTAATTAGGTACATGGTGAATCATGTTGGGGCTACTATCTCACCAGTAGCCACACAACCTTGCTGCTTTTATAACGTCTTGGTTTATTTTTCGAGTATTTTTAGATGCTTTTTTATTTCCCTAGATTCATAATCTTATTTTTGTTTTTGTTTCTAAATTTCATATTGAATGCGAATATATGAGAGTGTAGTTTCGTTTTGATGATAATTAATGGCCGCAAAACACTTATTTGAAGTCACTACATTCCCCACAATATCGTGGAAAATTTTGGGGAGAATTTTTTGAATAATTTTCAATTACAGATTAGGCCCATTTTCGGAAGATAACTAGAAAAAGGCGCTACGTGCAAGACTTCTTTAAGGCTTTCCCCCATTCGAAGCAGTTTAGATTTCGAAAATAACATTTTACTATTTTTAAAGGTGAATTTTTCACTTTTAGATCTTAAAATAAGTAATACATTCATATGTGAATTGTTGTGCCTGTTTAAATACCACTGTGATACACGTTTTTATTTAATATTGTATTTAGGTACATTGAGAATCATCTCGGGGCTACTATCTCACCACTACCTACAAAACGTTGCTGCTTTTATAACGTCGTGGTTTATTGTTCGAGTATTTTTAGCAGCTTTTTAATATCTCTAGATTCTTAACCTTATTTTTATTTTTGTTTCTAAATTTCATATTGAATGCGAATATATGAGAGTGTAGTTTCGTTTTGATGATAATTGATGGCCGCAAAACACATATTTGAAGTCTGTACATTCCCCGCAAAATCGGACAAAATTTTGTGAAGAATTTTACGAAAACTTTTGAATTACAGATTAGGCCTATTTTCTCAAGATAACTAGAAAACTTCGCTACGAGCAAGACTTCCTTAAGGCATATTTGAAGCAGTTTAGTTTTCGAAAATGACATTTTACTATTTTTAAAGGTGAATTTTTCACTGTTAGATCTTAGGATAAGCAATACCTTCACATGTGAATTGTTATGCCTGTTTAAATACCACTACAATATTTGTTTTTATTTAATATTGTATTTAGGTACATCGAGAATCATGTTGGGGCTACTATCTAACCACTAGCTACAAAATGTTGCTGCTTTTATCATGACTTTGTTTTATTGTTCGATTATTTTTAGCCGATTTTTTATTTCTTTAGATTCATAAACTTATATTTGTTTTTGTTTTAAATTTCATATTAAGTAGGAATATATCATAGTGTAGTTTGATTTTGATGATAATTAATGACCGCAAAACGCATATTTGAAGTCACTACATTCCCCACAAAATCGAGGAAAATCTTGTAGAGAATTTTCTTATAAAAATTTCAATTGCATATTAGGCTCATTTTTGCAAGATAACTAGAAAACGGCGCTACAAGCAAAACCCTTAAGTATTTCCCACGTTCGAAGCAGTTTAGATTCCGAAAATGACATTTTACTATTTTTAAAGGTGAATTTTACACTTTTACATCTTAGGATAAGTAAACCTTTACATGTGAATTGTTATCCCTGTTTAAATACCACTATGATACTTGTTTTTAATTAAAATTGTATTTAGGAACATCGAGAATCATGTTGGGACTACTATCTCACCACAAGCCACAAAACCTTACTGTTTTTACAACGTTTTAGTTTTATTGTTCGAGTATTTTTAGCCGCTTTTTTATTCTAGATTCATAACCTTATTTTTATTTTGTTTCTAAATTTCATATTGAATGCGAATATATGAGAGTGTAGTTTTGTTTTGATGATATGTAATGGCCACAAAACACATATTTGAAGTCAGTATATTCCCAAAAATCGGTCAAAATTTTGTGGCGAAATTTTCGAAATTTTTTTTCAAAAAATCGCCTAAAAATTTGTGGAGAATTTTCTGAAAAATTTTCAATTGCAGATATGGCCCATTTTCGCAAGATAACTAGAAAACGATGCTACGAGCAAGACTTCTTAAGGAATTCCCCGTTCGAAGCAGTTTAGATTCCGAAAACGGCATTTTACTATTTTTAAAAGTGAATTCACTCTTAGATCTTACGGTAAGTAATACATTCACTTATGATTTGTTGTGCCTGTTTAAATACCACTTTGATACTTGTTTTTATTTAATATTGTATTTAGGTACATCGAGAATCATGTTGGTGCTACTATCTAACCACTACCTACAAAACGTTGCTGCTTTTATAACGTTTTGGTTTTATTGTTCGAGTATTTTTAGCTGCTTTTTTATTTCTCTAAATTCATAACCTTATTTTTGTTTTTGTTTCTATATTTCATATTGAATGCGAATATATGAGAGTGTATTTTCGTTTTAATGATAATTAATGTTCTCAATACACATATTTGATGTCACTACATTCCCCACTAAATCGGACAAAATTTTGTGACTAGAAAACGATGCTACTAGCAAGACTTCCTTAAGGCTTTCCCCCGTTCGAAGCAGTTTAGATTCTGAAAATGACATTTTACTATTTTTAAAGGTGAATTTTGCACTTTTAGATCTTACGATAAGTATATGATGTGCAAAAGTGTGCAGTGCTTAATTTTCCTTTTCAAACTTTTAAATTTATATAACCTTTAATTAATACACTTTTAACACCCTAACGAGCAACAAGACCCGATCAGATGTAGTATTTTAGGTTATCATCCAAAGCGAGCGTAGATGCGTTTTGAAGTTGGTTTATTATGTAGTCTAGCTCTTGTTAAATAACTAGAAGTATGATTTTTAGATTTTCGATTGTTGTTTAGGTTTTGAATATTATCTCTTAGGAAAGAGACAAATGAAAGTACGTTCTTAATGAATTAAATAAAAAATTATAAAGCAAGAAATAAAGATTAAGATAACAATTATAAATAAAAGCAGTTACATGAACGAATAACTTATACAGAAATCATATTAGGCAAGTTTCATGACTTATATTAACACAACTCAAAATAATAATCATAGACCAACTATACTCCCTAAACAGGTTAAGACAAGTGTTGCATATCATTCAATAGGCAGGACTTAAAGCATATGCTAGACACGTGATGTTCATGGCTAACATCTCAATTCTTAGTGTTCAATTCAACTACATGATACATATCAATCTTATGATGAGGATTAACATGCAAATAGATTGACAAATTATATAAACTATAAAACATCAAGTAGATCAACTCAAGTTACGAGCTGAAAGTCAATTATTACTTGGTTCTCATGCAATCATTAATCAAACACATCCAAACATAAGTTCTTCGACTAAGCCTAACAATATTAAATTCTATTATATAAGTGTAATTCAAATTCAATAAGTTTATCACTACAAATGTTGTTTAACCTAATTGCATGCAATCTAATTTACAAGTTTGATTGACTAGATTTAAACAAGTAGTATGAATCGAATAATAGATTGTTGGATTAAGTGCTAATTAATCCTAAAATCAAGTTATCTAATCATTGAGCATGACAAACAAGCATATTAAAACATAGCAGATTCAAAATAGTTTAAATAATCATCACAGAAACTCAATTTATACAGATCTGGAAAAACCAGAAACTGCACAGAATGAAGCATGAAGCCGACGGCTTGGGCTCAGTCAAGCTGGCGGCTTGGACTGAGGAAGCCGGAAGCTTCATCTGATTCCCAAACAAAGTTAGTTTTCATCCACGTAACCATTATGAACATTTAGTTCATAATGGTAGACGAGCAGATAATAAAAACAGTAAGTAAAATACGATATGTAATGTAAATAGATAATCACATGTACCTTTAGAAGGTAAATGCAAAGATAACTTTTATTAATAACTTGATAGCTTGATTACAACTTGAAATTGAAACCCTAATCTAAGAGTTTTCATTTTTTGGTGAAAACCCTAAAAGAAAAACGAAAGTACATACAAAACTGAAACAGAAGGCCCTTATTTATAGTCTTCAAAATCGGTGGTCCAAGCTGACGGCTTCATTGGGAAGTCGGCGGCTTCACTTAGTCGGTTACCTTTTGTAAGTTTAACGTAATCAGCAAGTTGAAAAATGCGTTTCTGCCCTAGGCCAAGCCGGCGGCTTCATGGCCAGGCCGGCGGCTTCACTGATCTGCAATCTTTTTGATTTCGTTTCCTTTTTTAACTTTTTTTTGGGCTTTAAGTATATGAAACTGACATAAGCCAGCGGCTTCATTGTTATTTCTCTAATCCTGACATTTTTTGCAAGGTTCTGGAACTTTCTGGACTTTTGTCACCAAGCCGGCGACTTCAAACCTTTATGTCGGCGGCTTCATCTCAAATTCTGCACTTTTTACTATTTTTGATCATGTTTAATACATAACTTAAACAAAAACTTTAGAAGTACCTTTTTTCTCATTTTACCCATTTTAGTGTGTTTTAGTATTAAAATGACTTAAAAATAATAAGATAACTTCTTAAAATGTTATCAAAATTCTGTATAATTTAGGAGTTATCATATTTCCCATACTTAAGCTTTTATTTGTCCTCAAGTAAACTTTTAAATGATATCAATATTTATCATTTTTTTCATAATAACTGGGTATCATAATACAGATTTGAAGTAAAATGCAAAGTTGAAAAGATGTCTAATCATTTAATAGTTAGCTTTTATTATTAGAAGAACTAGTCTGAACCAAACCAAGGAGTACAATTGGTCCTAATATTTATTAATCCAGATTTATACAAGTTGGTCATCATTGAACTCTTTTATTTTCTAACTGGAGTTTTTATGTGCGTGTGGTTCTCATTGGAACTCTTTTCTCTCGCTTTCATCACTTTTATTAGCCTTCATTGGGCTCTTTTACTTCTAATTTTTATTGCCTTCATGCTTAGCATTAGCTTTACATTTGACAATTTTTTCTAAGTTGGCCCCATTAGGACTCTTTTGCTGCCTCAGTGGTCCATGCTTATTGTGTTATATGGTAGTAGCTATAAGTTTGCAATCGTTTCACAAAATTTCACTTTTACATTCTTCCTTAAATAAGTAATCCGATCTCGAAATTGAGAGTAGTTCTATTATTATTTTAAGATTAAGCTAATGAAAAGACATAAGTTTGACTAAGAATTTATACTTCCTAAAAAAAAATTAATTTGTACCCATTTTTGTATTTATAAGAAAAATGTTAGTAATATTTTTAAGTGATTAATGACTTCCCTCCCCACACTTAGATTATGCAATGTTCTCATTTGCATCTATAATTCAAAATAGTAATAAATGAAAGACATATTTGAAAATAAGGGAAAGAGTGATGTTACTTGATCGTAGGATCGCAAAATTGATATCTTTGGATTCGAGATAGACAACTTAACAGAAATTGTTAAACAATGCAATATATAACATAAACATAATATTTTATTAATAACTTATTACTTTATCACTTTAATAACTTATCACTTTAACACTTAGGAGATATATTGCTCTTACATTCATAATTAAAAAAAAATATTTAAACGAAACATATAGAAAACACGATCCTAATAAGACATATAGGAATAGGTAGTTTTGATTATAGATTCGGTTGCGCGACTCATTCTTCCATTGGAATTATTCCTTATGCTTATTCTCCCCACACTTGTTTTTCTCAATCTCATTCAACATTTTAGTCTGCTCTAAAAACGCAATGTGGTGTCAAGACCCCTACGGAAAGATATTTCGAATTTAACATTTAAATCATGAATTTGTCTCCTTACTTCTTCACTAATCTTATATTTCTCTTTCAAGAATTCCATCACTATTTTATCAACAGTAAGCTCATCATCATCCTCTTTATCAATTTTAACCATTTTCACATTTGATCATGGAAGTCTAGATCTAGGCACTAATGGAATGGATTCAAGAGTAGCACCATAACGAATAATCAGAGTATTAGTTTCATAGTTAATGGTTGCTCGAGCGGTAGCTAGAAACGGAGATCCCAAAAGTAAAGGAGTGATAGGATCTTCTTCCATGTTCATGACCAAGAAATTAACTTCATAAAAAGCATAACCAACTATGACTTCAACTTCTTTAACAATTCCCAATGGCCTTTGCAAACGGTTATCGGCAAAGCAAAAACTTCCTTGGATAGGATCTAAAGATGGCAATCCTAAGATTGTAAATAGAAAATGGCATAACATTAATACTAGAACCACTATCAGCTAATCTCACGATAGGAATGTGACCACGAATTAAGCAAGTGTAGTGACCCGTCCTAATCCATCTGGACGAAGTCATCAACAATTGGTTCCATCGCGAGGTGATGTCCTAAATATGCCATGAATGACTCCACGTAATATCTTTAAGATGAGCAAATGCACAGCGAAAGATTTCTTTCATACCTGAGAATAAACATACTTAAAAGTGTCAACCAAAAGGTTGGTGAGTTCATAGGTTTATCATAACAATCATTTCAACATCTTAATAGACCACAAGATTTCATATACACAAATGTTTTAATAAAAATATTCTAAGTGGTTGAGCACTTGGTAACCATACTTAACATTTAATCAACGTCGCATATTTCCTTTATTATGAAATCTCACTACACTGTACCAAGAGTAGTCACCGAAATGAAGTACCGTGCAACCGTTGAATACTGGTCGTCCAGTCCGGTTGGGGTTGTCAGGCCAGATAGATCTATCAACAGGATTCATGTTTACAATACCCATGTAAATAGTAGTTACCAAGCTACAGGGAAGTATGCCAGTGGTACAACTCAACGTAGAATGTATTTTAAGTACTTGTGTCTATTTCGTAAAACATTTATAAAAGCAGCGCATGTATTCTCAGCTCAAAAATATATATTGCAAAAGCAATTAAAAAGGGAGCAAATGAACCTCACCATACTGTATTTTGTAGTAAAAATACATATGATGACATTTAACAAGTGTAGGGTTGGCCTCGGATTCACGAACCTATATCATTTAAATATATATATTAACACATATCACATTTAATCAACTAAGTTTATTTATTTTTATAAGGTATTAAGATTAATATCTTTATATATTACATTAATAATATATTATAAAAATGATGTATAATTTAATTAAGGTTATAATAATATATTAGTTAATATATATTAAAAACATGTTAGTACGTAATACTAGTATACTTGTAATATATTTTTATAAATAAAATCATTTGTTTGTTAAAATAATAATTATAATAGTACTAAAATAATATTAGTAAAGATAAAATAATAATAATAATTAGATTTAATAATGACAATAATAATAATAATAATATTGATAGTTATAATAACTATAAAAATGTTAATTTTACTACTAATGATAATAATGATAATAATTTTAATAATAATAATAATAATAATAATAATAATAATAATAATAATAATAATAATAATAATAATAATAATAATAATAATAATAATAATAATAATAATAATAAAAATTCTACCTCAAAGAAAAAGTAGCCCTTAAAAAAATTGCCCAAGTTCGGGTTTGAACCCGCGACGTCCCGCTTAACCCGATAACATCCTAAACCATTGCACTATTTCTATTTCTCTGATCAAAACAGACACCATATATATATATATATATATATATATCCCGTATATGTGTGTTTCCTAATCATCATCATTACATCATTAACATAATCTTCTCATAACAACACCATTATTATCATAACTAAATTATCATCTAATTATTCTATCTTTCACAATAATAATACCATAATCATCAGATCATATTCATCATCGTTATTCCACTGCCATAACAACACTTTTCATTTGGTTTCTTCGTGACCTCATCATCTTAATTCTATCCTATCATCATCTTAATAATCAATTATGTATATGTATTATTATCTTTATATTATCATATCATGTATCGTTTTCATTTTCATATTTCATCCTCGTATCATCTCATTCCCTATCACTGTATATCATCGATGCAAGTAGCTGCAACAGCAGCATATAACTCGAGCAAAAGATGGAATGCAGTTAAACAACCGGCCCAATTCGAAATCCCAATTCATTTAGTTCTACCCATTAAAAAAACAAGTCCAAGAGACACTCATTTGGCCCAACAAGCAATTTAAGACTTCGACCCAAATATTTGAAACAAAACATTACGATCATCGAACAGTAGGTCATCATGGTAGGGTTCGTTGTTTTTTTTATATACCGAATAGATCCAAGAATAGTTGTTATGGAATTTAGGATCCAGGGAAAATAATCTTCATCGTGACCCCTCCATTATCACATCTACCAATCATCCTAATCTATCTATCTTGTTATCATTTATCAAATATCGTCCCATTATCATTATCGTTATGATTGGATTAAAACAGAAACGTATATTATGGGTTTTAACGGTTTACAGTTATTGTTTGTGGTGGTGTTGTGTATTGGATAATTTATGGCGATGGTGCCATGCGAACAGCAGCATGAACTAGTCAGTGGTATGGTGGTTTTGTAAGATGAAACAGAAAACAGCTCGTATATAGAGCAGTAGCAGAGATTGGTGATGGTTGGTGATATTGGTTGATTGTAATAAAAAAAAAGAAAAAAAGAAAACGTAGTCCTAGTATCATGAATTTATGGTGGTGATGACGGTTTTACCTCAAACGAAGTGGTGGTCCTGTAATTGTAATAGATACGAAAAAGTTGCAGCTCGATGGTTGTTGTTTGATTCTAACAGAAACGTCGAACAGTAGTAATTCATTTAGTGATGGTTGTTATGGTGTTGGTATTGGTTTACGATCAAGAATGCAGCAGCAGTAGTAGCAGCTTTATGGGTGTGGTACTTCGACAAAGAGAAACAGAAAACGCAGGTGGTGGTTATTGATGAAAGTTGTAGGGTGGTCGATGGTTAAGCCGTGGTGGTTTCGGTATTAGAGGATAGTGCCCATTAGAAATAGCTTAAGAAACAAAATAGTAGTTTGGTTTTTGAGTATGGGTCTCGTTGGCTTCCATCAAGAAAGAAGAGAGAAAATAGAGAAAAGGAAAAGAAAAGATGAGTAAAGTATAGGTTCAATGCATGTTAGATTTTATATACAGAGATCGATTAGCTGGCATGGACTAAATTAAGATTTAAGATATAAACAAAACCAAAAGCAACAAAAAAAAAATAGTCTAGTGGATATAAGTTAGTATGTCTCGATGCATATATGTAAAGTATATATATAATATATAAGTGATGGTGAGATGAAACAAAGATAATGGATTCGGTTGGAAGCACTTATCACACAATGATCAATAATATTAATAATAATTATAATTATAACATAAAACATAATAATAATAATTTTAATGAAATTGTCAATAATAGGATTGTTAATGATATTTATGATAATAATAATACTAGTTATTGATAATATCATTAGTAATAATAATGTTTGTATATATATATATATATATATATATATATATATATATATATATATATATATATATATATATATATATATATATATATATATATATTATGTATTAGACCTAATATTATTAATAATACAAATATTAATGTTATTATTAGTAAGAATAATGAAAGTAATGATCATAGTATTAATATTTACATTTATACATTAACTTATGAATTACATTTTATTATTTCCAATTATTATATTTATACATACATTTATATACATATGTATTTATTAACAATTAATAGTTCGTGAATCGTCGAAACATTCAAAGGGTAATTGCATAAATGAAAACACTTCAAAATATTTGAGATTCATCATTACAGACCTTGCTTAACGTGTCGAAATTATATTTAGATTAGGTTTAAATTTGATCGGAAATTTCCGGGTCGTCACAGTACCTACCCGTTAAAGAAATTTCATCCCGAAATTTGATTAGGATGGTCATGGCTGACAATAAATATGTTTTCATGACTCATACGAATTGGAAATTAGAGTTTTATCATTAGTGAGTGATATGGATAATTCAAATCGTTTATGTGAAGCATATGAGTGAAGCTATCACAAACGTGAAATGAGGAAGGTAAGTTTCGTCATAACTTTTGATGTTGTCTTGGTTGAATTCCGGAATTCAAGGGATTTAAGAAAATATTCTAATCGAAAAGAAAATGTAATAGCACAATTTATTAGCAATTGTTGGAATTACGGACGAACAGGAATATCAAGGAAATCTTTCCATGATATACTTAGAGATTAATTAGAATGAAAGAGTTATGTAACGTGGCACATGATGATGGTATGATCTACTAGGAACCATCATCACGTTTCATTAGAAACTCAGCATGTCTTACTGTAATATAATCACGTTGGCCAAGTGCCATTATATTATACTAACTCATGCTTCAATTCCCTACACTTCTTCAGAATTCATTCCTAATTTATACTTGAGTTTTACAGTAGTTTCCAATTTAATGGAATACAGAAAACACGAAGAGGTAGATAATTTCGGACAAGAATATTTATGAAAATATCCTCAGAAATATCGAAGATATTTATGATGATATTTTGGAATTTCTAAGTTCGAAGGTTGATGAAGGAAATTTCCGCACGATTTTTAACATGACTTCGGAGCAAGATATTCTCTAAAGATTTCATGAGAAACAGAATCATCAGGATTCTTTATGTACAAGTTTAGTCCTTATGATTTGTCCTTGGTCTCCTTCATGGTTAGCTCAATCCATTTTTCATTACCAAATTTCTAATCGAGCGTTCCCAACACTCCATTCTTTATCATCAAACTCTTGGTCATTTAGGTCATCTACAATTTTACTGTTTCGTCTGCATTTAATGCAGCCATATCTGAATTGTCGGTTATCAATCCGAGGTGTTTTCAGGAGAATTGTGTTTTTAGATGATTAAACGCTGATGGTAGTATGGTGGAATATAAAAGGTTCTCTGGTAACAATAAATGAGCACGCATATATATATCAAGGTTATAATAAGGTTGTTTTGAATGAAAAGTCGAATTTGTCTTGCTGGAGCTGTGACAAAATTGGATATTTTGAAAAAGAACTGCAAAGTTATTTTGGGTAATAACAACACTAAAGGAATTAGCACAGCTACGTGTTAAACGATTACTCAGTTTTCGAGAGTTTTCCAGGTGCATAACTATATGTGTAGTGACCCGAACTTTTCCATGTTTATATATATTAATTGAGATTGATATTTACATGATTAAATGTTTCCAACATGTTAAGCAATCAAACTTGTTAAGACTTGATTAATTGAAATATGTTTCATATAGACAATTGACCACCCAAGTTGACCGGCGATTCAGAACGTTAAAACTTGTAAAAATGACATGACGATATATATATGGATATACATATGGTTAACATGAGATTATGATAAGTAAGTATCTCCATAAGTATATTAACAATGAGTTATATACATATAAACAAGACTACTAACTTAAGGATTTCAAAACGAGACATATATGTAACGATTATCGTTGTAACGACATTTAAATGTATATATATCATATTAAGATATATTAATATATCATAATATCATGATAATATAATAATTTAACATCTCATTAGATATAATAAACAATGGGTTAACAACATTAATTGAGATCGTTAACTTAAAGGTTTCAAAACAACACTTACATGTAACGACTAACGATGACTTAACGACTCAATTAAAATGTATATACATGTAGTGTATTTAGATGTATTAAAATACTTTTGGAAGACTTCAAGACATATATCAAAACACTCATACTTAACGAAAATGGATACAGTTACTTTTCCATTCTTTTCTTTCATCAAGAATTCTAGTCGTATTCTTACCCGTATTATACACAGCTTCAAAACGTACTTACTATGAGTATATACCAATAGGAACTAGCATGAGATTCCACTCTTGATTATGTCATGTATGACTAATCAATTTTAACTTCTACCATGAGCTAGTCAACTAACTAGAACTCCTTTTAACCCCACTCACCACTCACCAATTACCACTCATCATTCACTCCATTTCACTTCCAATTCTCTTTCAAATTCTCTCTCAACACACACACACACTATTATGAACGTATTTTTCCAATAGTCAATCATCATCTTCATCAAAAATCACTTCAAGAATCAAGCTATAATCATCATAGGAAGAACACTTCAAGAACACTTCAAAAATCCCTTCAAGTTTACTAATTTACTTCCAAGCTTTCTAATCCATTCCAAGTAATCATCTAAGATCAAGAAACCTTTGTTATATACAGTAGGTTATCTTTCTTATTCAAGGTAATATTCATATTCAAACTTTGATTCAATTTCTATAACTATAAACTATCTTAATTCGAGTAAAAATCTTACTTGAACTTGTTTTTGTGTCATGATCCTACTTCAAGAACTTTCAAGCCATCCAAGATCCTTTGAAGCTAGATCATTTCTTGTCACTTCCAGTAGGTTTACCTACTAAACTTGAGGTAGTAATGATGTTCATAACATCATTCGATTCATATATATAAAACTATCTTATTTGAAGGTTTAAACTCGTAATCACTAGAACATAGTTTAGTTAATTCTAAACTTGTTCGCAAACAAAAGTTAATCCTTCTAACTTGACTTTTAAAATTAACTACACACATGTTCTATATCTATATGATATGCTAACTTAATGATTTAAAACCTGGAAACACGAAAAACACCGTAAAACCAGATTTACGCCGTCGTAGTAACACCGCGGGCTGTTTTGGGTTAGTTAATTAAAAACTATGATAAACTTTGATTTAAAATTTGTTATTATGAGAAAATGATTTTTATTATGAACATGAAACTATATCCAAAAATTATGGTTAAACTCAAAGTGGAAGTATGTTTTCTAAAATGGTCATCTAGACGTCGTTCTTTCGACTGAAATGACTACCTTTACAAAAATGACTTGTAACTTATTTTTCCGACTATAAACCTATACTTTTTCTGTTTAGATTCATAAAATAGAGTTCAATATGAAACCATAGCAATTTGATTCACTCAAAACGGATTTAAAATGAAGAAGTTATGGGTAAAACAAGATTGGATAATTTTTCTCATTTTAGCTACGTGAAAATTGGTAACAAATCTATTCCAACCATAACTTAATCAACTTGTATTGTATATTATGTAATCTTGAGATACCATAGACACATATACAATGTTTCGACCTATCATGTCGACACATCTATATATATTTTGGAACAACCATAGACACTCTATATGTGAATGTTGGAGTTAGCTATACAGGGTTGAGGTTGATTCCAAAATATATATAGTTTGAGTTGTGATCAATACTGAGATACGTATACACTGGGTCGTGGATTGATTCAAGATAATATTTATCGATTTATTTCTGTACATCTAACTGTGGACAACTAGTTGTAGGTTACTAACGAGGACAGCTGACTTAATAAACTTAAAATATCAAAATATATTAAAAGTGTTGTAAATATATTTTAAACATACTTTGATATATATGTATATATTGTTATAGGTTCGTGAATCAACCAGTGGCCAAGTCTTACTTCCCGACGAAGTAAAAATATGTGAAAGTGAGTTATAGTCCCACTTTTAAAATCTAATATTTTTGGGATGAGAATACATGCAGTTTTATAAATGATTTACAAAATAGACACAAGTACGTGAAACTACATTCTATGGTTGAATTATCGAAATCGAATATGCCCCTTTTTATTAAGTCTGGTAATCTAAGAATTAGGGAACAGACACCCTAATTGACGCGAATCTTAAAGATAGATCTATTGGGCCTAACAAACCCCATCCAAAGTACTGGATGCTTTAGTACTTCGAAATTTATATCATATCCGAAGGGTGTCCCAGAATGATGGGGATATTCTTATATATATGCATCTTGTTAATGTAGGTTACCAGGTGTTCACCATATGAATGATTTTTATCTCTATGTATGAAATCTTGTGGTCTATTGTTACGATTTGATACATATAGGTTAAACCTATAACTCACCAACATTTTTGTTGACGTTTAAAGCATGTTTATTCTCAGGTGAATACTAAGAGCTTCCGCTGTTGCATACTAAAATAAGGACAAGATTTGGAGTCCATGTTTGTATGATATTGTGTAAAAACTGCATTCAAGAAACTGATTTCGATGTAACATATTTGTATTGTAAACCATTATGTAATGGTCGTGTGTAAACAGGATATTTTAGATTATCATTATTTGATAATCTACGTAAAGCTTTTAAACCTTTATTTATGAAATAAAGGTTATGGTTTGGTTTAAAAATGAATGCAGTCTTTGAAAAACGTCTCATATAGAGGTCAAAACCTCGCAACGAAATCAATTAATATGGAACGTTTTTAATCAATAAGAACGGGACATTTCAGTTGGTATCCGAGCGTTGGTCTTAGAGAACCAGAAAATTTGCATTAGTGTGTCTTATCGAGTTTGTTAGGATGCATTAGTGAGTCTGAACTTCGTCGGTGTTTTCTTTAAAAATGATTGCTTAACATTTTTGTTGGAAACTATATATTTTTAACATATGAATATTATGTGATATATTAATCTCTTAACATGTTTGATATCATGTGATAGATGTCTACCTCTAGAACAAGTCCCATTGACTCACCTAATAATAATGAAGAGTCAAATGTAAATTGGAATGATTCGTGGACTGATTCACAAGTTCCCGAAGAGGAACCGGAAGAAGAGTCGGAACCGGAAGAAGAATCGGAACCGGAAGAAGAATCGGAACCGGAAGAAGAAATAGAACCGGTGGGGGAAATAATAAAACGGTTAAGTAAAAGAGAATCCTCAACCAACCGACCAAAGTTAATTATTGAAATGTCCCGTTCTTATTGATTAAAAACGTTTCATATTAATTGATTTCGTTGCGAGGTTTTGACCTCTATATGAGACGTTTTTCAAAGACTGCATTCATTTTTAAAACAAACCTTAACCTTTATTTCATAAATAAAGGTTTAAAAAGCTTTACGTAGATTATCAAATAATGATAATCTAAAATATCCTGTTTACACACGACCATTACATAATGGTTTACAATACAAATATGTTACATCGAAATCAGTTTCTTGAATGCAGTTTTTACACAATATCATGCAAACATGGACTCCAAATCTTGTCCTTATTTTAGTATGCAACAGCGGAAGCTCTTAATATTCACCTGAGAATAAACATGCTTAAAACGTCAACAAAAATGTTGGTGAGTTATAGGTTTAACTTATATATATCAAATCATAATAATAGACCACAAGATTTCATATTTCAATACACATCCCATACATAGAGATAAAAATCATTCATATGGTGAACACCTGGTAACCGACATTAACAAGATGCATATATAAGAATATCCCCATCATTCCGGGACACCCTTCGGATATGATATAAATTTCGAAGTACTAAAGCATCCGGTACTTTGGATGGGGTTTGTTAGGCCCAATAGATCTATCTTTAGGATTCGCGTCAATTAGGGTGTCTGTTCCCTAATTCTTAGATTACCAGACTTAATAAAAAGGGGCATATTCGATTTCGATAATTCAACCATAGAATGTAGTTTCACGTACTTGTGTCTATTTTGTAAATCATTTATAAAACATGCATGTATTCTCATCCCAAAAATATTAGATTTTAAAAGTGGGAATATAACTCACTTTCACAGATTTTTACTTCGTCGGGAAGTAAGACTTGGCCACTGGTTGATTCACGAACCTATAACAATATATACATATATATCAAAGTATGTTCAAAATATATTTACAACACTTTTAATATATTTTGATGTTTTAAGTTTATTAAGTCAGCTGTCCTCGTTAGTAACCTACAACTAGTTGTCCACAGTTAGATGTACAGAAATAAATCGATAAATATTATCTTGAATCAATCCACGACCCAGTGTATACGTATCTCAGTATTGATCACAACTCAAACTATATATATTTTGGAATCAACCTCAACCCTGTATAGCTAACTCCAACATTCACATATAGAGTGTCTATGGTTGTTCCGAAATATATATAGATGTGTCGACATGATAGGTCGAAACATTGTATACGTGTCTATGGTATCTCAAGATTACATAATATACAATACAAGTTGATTAAGTTATGGTTGGAATAGATTTGTTACCAATTTTCACGTAGCTAAAATGAGAAAAATTATCCAATCTTGTTTTACCCATAACTTCTTCATTTTAAATCCGTTTTGAGTGAATCAAATTGCTATGGTTTCATATTGAACTCTATTTTATGAATCTAAACAGAAAAGTATAGGTTTATAGTCGGAAAAATAAGTTACAAGTCGTTTTTGTAAAGGTAGTCATTTCAGTCGAAAGAACGACGTCTAGATGACCATTTTAGAAAACATACTTCCACTTTGAGTTTAACCATAATTTTTGGATATAGTTTCATGTTCATAATAAAAATCATTTTATCAGAATAACAACTTTTAAATCAAAGTTTATCATAGTTTTTAATTAACTAACCCAAAACAGCCCGCGGTGTTACTACGACGTCGTAAATCCGGTTTTACGGTGTTTTTCGTGTTTCCAGGTTTTAAATCATTAAGTTAGCATATCATATAGATATATAACATGTGTTTAGTTGATTTTAAAAGTCAAGTTAGAAGGATTAACTTTTGTTTGCGAACAAGTTTAGAATTAACTAAACTATGTTCTAGTGATTACAAGTTTAAATCTTCGAATAAGATAGCTTTATATGTATGAATTGAATGATGTTATGAACATCATTACTACCTTAAGTTCCTTGGATAAACCTACTGGAAAAGAGAAAAATGGATCTAGCTTCAATGGATCCTTGCATGGCTCGAAGTTCTTGAAGCA
This sequence comes from Rutidosis leptorrhynchoides, assembly GCF_046630445.1. Taxonomy (NCBI): domain Eukaryota; kingdom Viridiplantae; phylum Streptophyta; class Magnoliopsida; order Asterales; family Asteraceae; genus Rutidosis; species Rutidosis leptorrhynchoides. The sequence continues at coordinate 704,968,121 of NC_092334.1, read as the reverse complement.
AAATCATGACACGAAAACAAGTTCAAGTAAGATCATCACTTGAAATAAGATTGTTATAGTTATAGAAATTGAACCAAAGTTTGAATATGATTATTACCTTGTATTAGAATGATAACCTACTGTAAGAAACAAAGATTTCTTGAGGTTGGATGATCACCTTACAAGATTGGAAGTGAGCTAGCAAACTTGAAAGTATTCTTGATTTTATGAAACTAGAACTTTTGGAATTTATGAAGAACACTTAGAACTTGAAGATAGAACTTGAGAGAGATCAATTAGATGAAGAAAATTGAAGAATGAAAGTGTTTGTAGGTGTTTTTGGTCGTTGGTGTATGGATTAGATATAAAGGATATGTAATTTTGTTTTCATGTAAATAAGTCATGAATGATTACTCATATTTTTGTAATTTTATGAGATATTTCATGCTAGTTGCCAAATGATGGTTCCCACATGTGTTAGGTGACTCACATGGGCTGCTAAGAGCTGATCATTGGAGTGTATATACCAATAGTACATACATCTAAAAGCTGTGTATTGTACGAGTACGAATACGGGTGCATACGAGTAGAATTATTGATGAAACTGAACGAGGATGTAATTGTAAGCATTTTTGTTAAGTAGAAGTATTTTGATAAGTGTCTTGAAGTCTTTCAAAAGTGTATGAATACATATTAAAACACTACATGTATATACATTTTAACTGAGTCGTTAAGTCATCGTTAGTCGTTACATGTAAATGTTGTTTTGAAACCTTTAGGTTAACGATCTTGTTAAATGTTGTTAACCCAATGTTTATAATATCAAAAGAGATTTTAAATTATTATATTATCATGATATTATCATGTATGAATATCTCTTAATATGATATATATACATTAAATGTCTTTACAACGATAATCGTTACATATATGTCTCGTTTAAAAATCATTAAGTTAGTAGTCTTGTTTTTACATATGTAGTTCATTGTTAATATACTTAATGATATGTTTACTTATCATAGTATCATGTTAACTATATATATATCCATTATATGTCATCATATAGTTTTTACAAGTTTTAACGTTCGTGAATCACCGGTCAACTTGGGTGGTCAATTGTCTATATGAAACATATTTCAATTAATCAAGTCTTAACAAGTTTGATTGCTTAACATGTTGGAAACATTTAATCATGTAAATATCAATCTCAATTAATATATATAAACATGGAAAAGTTCGGGTCACTACAGTACCTACCCGTTAAATAAATTTCGTCCCGAAATTTTAAGCTGTTGAAGGTGTTGACGAATCTTCTGGAAATAGATGCGGGTATTTCTTCTTCATCTGATCTTCACGCTCCCAGGTGAACTCGGGTCCTCTACGAGCATTCCATCGAACCTTAACAATTGGTATCTTGTTTTGCTTAAGTCTTTTAACCTCACGATCCATTATTTCGACGGGTTCTTCGATGAATTGAAGTTTTTCGTTGATTTGGATTTCATCTAACGGAATAGTGAGATCTTCTTTAGCAAAACATTTCTTTAAATTCGAGACGTGGAAAGTGTTATGTACAGCCGCGAGTTGTTGAGGAAACTCTAGTCGGTAAGCTACTGGTCCGACACGATCAATAATCTTGAATGGTCCAATATACCTTGGATTTAATTTCCCTCGTTTACCAAATCGAACAACGCCTTTCCAAGGTGCAACTTTAAGCATGACCATCTCTCCAATTTCAAATTCTATATCTTTTCTTTTAATGTCAGCGTAGCTATTTTGTCGACTTTGGGCGGTTTTCAACCGTTGTTGAATTTGGATGATCTTCTCGGTAGTTTCTTGTATAATTTCCGGACCCGTAATCTGTCTATCCCCCACTTCACTCCAACAAATCGGAGACCTGCACTTTCTACCATAAAGTGCTTCAAACGGCGCCATCTCAATGCTTGAATGGTAGCTGTTGTTGTAGGAAAATTCTGCTAACGGTAGATGTCGATCCCAACTGTTTCCGAAATCAATAACACATGCTCGTAGCATGTCTTCAAGCGTTTGTATCGTCCTTTCGCTCTGCCCATCAGTTTGTGGATGATAGGCAGTACTCATGTCTAGACGAGTTCCTAATGCTTGCTGTAATGTCTGCCAGAATCTTGAAATAAATCTGCCATCCCTATCAGAGATAATAGAGATTGGTATTCCATGTCTAGAGATGACTTCCTTCAAATACAGTCGTGCTAACTTCTCCATCTTGTCATCTTCTCTTATTGGCAAGAAGTGTGCTGATTTGGTGAGAATGTCAACTATTACCCAAATAGTATCAAAATCACTTGCAGTCCTTGGCAATTTAGTGATGAAATCCATGGTAATGTTTTCCCATTTCCATTCCGGGATTTCGGGTTGTTGAAGTAGACCTGATGGTTTCTGATGCTCAGCTTTGACCTTAGAACACGTCAAACATTCTCCTACGTATTTAGCAACATCGGCTTTCATACCCGGCCACCAAAAATGTTTCTTGAGATCCTTGTACATCTTCCCCGTTCCAGGATGTATTGAGTATCTGGTTTTATGAGCTTCTCTAAGTACCATTTCTCTCATATCTCCAAATTTTGGTACCCAAATCCTTTCAGCCCTATACCGGGTTCCGTCTTCCCGAATATTAAGATGCTTCTCCGATCCTTTGGGTATTTCATCCTTTAAATTTCCCTCTTTTAAAACTCCTTGTTGCGCCTCCTTTATTTGAGTAGTAATGTTATTATGAATCATTATATTCATAGATTTTACTCGAATGGGTTCTCTGTCCTTCCTGCTCAAGGCATCGGCTACCACATTTGCCTTCCCCGGGTGGTAACGAATCTCAAAGTCGTAATCATTCAATAATTCAATCCACCTACGCTGCCTCATATTCAGTTGTTTCTGATTAAATATGTGTTGAAGACTTTTGTGGTCGGTATATATAATACTTTTGACCCCATATAAGTAGTGCCTCCAAGTCTTTAATGCAAAAACAACCGCGCCTAATTCCAAATCATGCGTCGTATAATTTTGTTCGTGAATCTTCAATTGTCTAGACGCATAAGCAATCACCTTCGTTCGTTGCATTAATACACAACCGAGACCTTGCTTTGATGCATCACAAAATCATCATTCCCTTCAGGCAATGACAATATAGGTGCCGTAGTTAGCTTTTTCTTCAATAACTGAAACGCTTTCTCTTGTTCATCATTCCATTCAAATTTCTTCCCTTTATGCGTTAATGCAGTCAAGGGTTTTGCTATTCTAGAAAAGTCTTGGATGAACCTTCTGTAGTAACCAGCTAGTCCTAAAAACTGGCGTATGTGTTTCGGAGTTTTCGGGGTTTCCCACTTTTCAACAGTTTCTATCTTTGCCGGATCCACCTTAATACCTTCTTTGTTCACTATGTGACCGAGGAATTGAACTTCTTCCAACCAAAATGCACACTTTGAAAACTTAGCGTACAATTCTTCCTTCCTCAATACTTCTAACACCTTTCTCAAATGTTCACCGTGTTCTTGGTCATTCTTTGAGTAAATAAGTATGTCATCAATGAAAACAATGACAAACTTGTCAAGGTATGGTCCACACACTCGGTTCATAAGGTCCATGAACACAGCTGGTGCATTAGTTAAACCAAACGGCATGACCATAAACTCGTAATGACCGTAACGTGTTCTGAAAGCAGTCTTTGGAATATCATCTTCTTTCACCCGCATTTGATGATACCCGGAACGTAAGTCAATCTTTGAATAAACAGACGAGCCTTGTAGTTGATCAAATAAGTCATCGATTCTCGGTAGTGGGTAGCGGTTCTTGATGGTAAGTTTGTTCAACTCTCGGTAGTCGATACACAACCTGAATGTACCATCTTTCTTCTTGACAAACAAAACAGGAGCTCCCCACGGTGATGTGCTTGGTCGAATGAAACCACGCTCTAAAAGTTCTTGTAATTGGCTTTGTAGTTCTTTCATCTCGCTGGGTGCGAGTCTGTAAGGAGCACGAGCTATTGGTGCAGCTCCTGGTACAAGATCTATTTGAAATTCAACGGATCGATGTGGGGGTAATCCCGGTAATTCTTTCGGAAATACATCAGGAAATTCTTTTGCGACGGGAACATCATTGATGCTCTTTTCTTCAGTTTGTACTTTCTCGACGTGTGCTAGAACAGCATAGCAACCTTTTCTTATTAGTTTTTGTGCCTTCAAATTACTAATAAGATGTAGCTTCATGTTGCCCTTTTCTCCGTACACCATTAAGGGTTTTCCTTTTTCTCGTATAATGCGAATTGCATTTTTGTAACAAACGATCTCCGCTTTCACTTCTTTCAACCAGTCCATACCGATTATCACATCAAAACTCCCTAACTCTACTGGTATCAAATCAATCTTAAATGTTTCGTTAACCAGTTTAATTTCTCGATTCCGACATATATTATCTGCTGAAATTAATTTACCATTTGCTAATTCGAGTAAAAATTTACTATCCAAAGGCATCAATGGACAACTTAATTTAGCACAAAAATCTCTACTCATATAGCTTCTATCCGCACCCGAATCAAATAAAACGTAAGCAGATTTATTGTCAATAAGAAACGTACCCGTAACAAGCTCCGGGTCTTCCTGTGCCTCTGCCGCATTAATATTGAAAACTCTTCCACGGCCTTGTCCATTCGTGTTCTCCTGGTTTGGGCAATTTCTAATAATGTGGCCCGGTTTTCCACATTTATAACAAACTACATTGGCATAACTTGCTCCGACACTACTTGTTCCGCCATTACTCGTTCCGACACCATTTGTTCCTTTCGTTCTATTAACCCCTGGTCCGTAGACCTCACACTTCGCCGCGCTATGACCATTTCTTTTACACTTGTTGCAAAATTTGGTGCAGAACCCCGAGTGATACTTTTCACACCTTTGGCATAGCTGCTTCTGATTGTTATTGTTGTTGCGGTTATTATTGTTGTTGGGATGATTGTTGTAGTTGCTGTTGTTGTTGTTGTTGTTGTTGTTGGGCCGTTTGTTGTAGTTGCGATTGATGTTGCGATTGTTGGGATAATTGTTGCGATTATTGTTGTAATTGCTGTTGTTGTTGTATTGGTGATTCTTATCACCGTTTTCCTCCCACTTTCTTTTGACTTGCTTCACATTGGCCTCTTCAGCAGTCTGTTCTTTAATTCTTTCTTCAATTTGGTTCACGAGTTTGTGAGCCATTCTACATGCCTGTTGTATGGAGGCGGGCTCGTGTGAACTTATATCTTCTTGGATTCTTTCCGGTAATCCTTTCACAAACGCGTCGATCTTCTCTTCCTCATCTTCGAATGCTCCCGGACACAATAGGCACAATTCTGTGAATCGTCTTTCGTACGTGGTAATATCAAATCCTTGGGTTCGTAACCCTCTAAGTTCTGTCTTGAGCTTATTGACCTCGGTTCTGGGACGGTACTTCTCGTTCATCAAGTGCTTGAATGCTGACCACGGTAGTGCGTACGCATCGTCTTGTCCCACTTGCTCTAGATAGGTATTCCACCATGTTAACGCAGAACCTGTGAAGGTATGCGTAGCGTACTTTACTTTGTCCTCTTCAGTACACTTACTTATGGCAAACACCGATTCGACCTTCTCGGTCCACCGTTTCAATCCGATCGGTCCTTCGGTTCCATCAAATTCCAAAGGTTTGCAGGCAGTGAATTCTTTGTAGGTGCATCCTACACGATTTCCTATACTGCTAGATCCAAGGTTATTGTTGGTATGTAGCGCAGCCTGTACTGCGGCTATGTTTGAAGCTAGAAAAGTACGGAATTCCTCTTCATTCATATTCACGGTGTGTCGAGTAGTCGGTGCCATTTCCTTCAAAATAGTTAAATGGAACAAGTTAATCATACAGAATATTAAGAGTAGTTAATAGTATTTCGTAGCATAATATGAACTCATTTATAAAAGCTTTTTCTTCATATTAGCATTTTATAAGTTTAAATTCGGGTAGTACCTACCCGTTAAGTTCATACTTAGTAGCTAATATACAATTCAACTACTACAATTCTATATGAAAAACTGATTATAATAATATTTCGCGTTCAAACTTTTATACAATATTTTACAAACTTACAATACCGCTTATTTTACATAAAGCATGAAATATAGCACACAATAACTTTGATACAAGATAGTTGTGAAGATAATTCTAGCTAGTACACAAGTCGTTCAGCAAAGGCAATAAAGACACGTAATTCATACGTCCAGAAACAAGTCATGCATTCTGGTTTTACAAGGACTACTTCCCATCCTTGGTCTTGTGCAACATAACCGTTATGGCCGTTGATAAGACAGCGTGTTGTAACGTCATCAAAGGGACGAGGGTTACGTAATGTCCAACAGTCCCGTAATAATCTAAAAACCTCATTTCTTACCCCAATTACCGACTCCGTCACTTGTGGAAACGTTTTGTTTAATAGTTGTAGCCCGATGTTCTTGTTCTCACTTTGGTGAGAAGCGAACATTACTAATCCGTAAGCATAACATGCTTCTTTATGTTGCATGTTAGCCGCTTTTTCTAAATCACGAAGTCCAATATTCGGATATATTGAGTCAAAATAATTTCTTAACCCATTGCGTAAAATAGCATTTGGGTTCCCCGCAATATATGCGTCAAAGTAAACACATCGTAACTTATGGGTTTCCCAATGTGATATCCCCCATCTTTCAAACGAAAGTCTCTTATAAACCAAGTCATTCTTGGAACGTTCTTCGAATGTCTTACAAACTGATCTCGCCTTAAATAGTTGTGCCGAAGAATTCTGGCCGACTCTAGACAAGATTTCATCAATCATGTCTCCGGGTAGGTCTCTTAAAATATTGGGTTGTCTATCCATTTTGTGTTTTTAAACTGTAAAATAGACAAGAGTTAGATTCATAAAAAAATACTTATTAATACAAGCAATTTTTACATATATCATAAAGCATAAGAACACTATATTACATATATTACACCACACGAATACAACTATCTTATTCCGACTCGCTCGTTTCTTCTTCTTCGGTTTTGGTTCGTTTTGCCAAGTTTCTAGGGATATATGATGTTCCCCTAATACGAGCCGTCGTTGTCCACATTGGTTTAGAAAAACCTGGTGGTTTAGAGGTTCCCGGGTCATTGTTACAACTTAAGGACTTCGGGCGTTGACGATACATATAAAGTTCATCGGGGTTGGAATTAGATTTCTCTATTTTTATGCCCTTTCCCTTATTATTTTCTTTTGCCTTTTTAAATTCAGTTGGGGTAATTTCTATAACATCATCGGAATTCTCGTCGGAATCCGATTCATCGGAGAATTGGTAATCCTCCCAATATTTTGCTTCCTTGGCGGAAACACCATTGACCATAATTAACCTTGGTCGGTTGGTTGAGGATTTTCTTTTACTTAACCGTTTTATTATTTCCCCCACCGGTTCTATTTCTTCATCCGGTTCCGATTCTTCTTCCGGTTCCGATTCTTCTTCCGGTTCCGACTCTTCTTCCGGTTCCTCTTCGGGAACTTGTGAATCAGTCCACGAATCATTCCAATTTACATTTGACTCTTCATTATTATTAGGTGAGTCAATGGGACTTGTTCTAGAGGTAGACATCTATCACATAATATCAAACGCGTTAAGAGATTAATATATCACATAATATTCACATGTTAAAAATATATAGTTTCCAAAAAAATTTGTTAAGCAATCATTTTTCAAGTAAACACGGTCGAAGTCCAGACTCACTAATGCATCCTAACAAACTCGATAAGACACACTAATGCAAAATTCTGGTTCTCTAAGACCAACGCTCGGATACCAACTGAAATGTCCCGTTCTTATTGATTAAAAACGTTCCATATTAATTGATTTCGTTGCGAGGTTTTAACCTCTATATGAGACGTTTTTCAAAGACTGCATTCATTTTTAAAACAAACCATAACCTTTATTTCATAAATAAAGGTTTAAAAAGCTTTACGTAGATTATCAAATAATGATAATCTAAAATATCCTGTTTACACACGACCATTACATAATGGTTTACAATACAAATATGTTACATCGAAATCAGTTTCTTGAATGCAGTTTTTACACAATATCATGCAAACATGGACTCCAAATCTTGTCCTTATTTTAGTATGCAACAGCGGAAGTTCTTAATATTCACCTGAGAATAAACATGCTTAAAACGTCAACAAAAATGTTGGTGAGTTATAGGTTTAACCTATATATATCAAATCATAATAATAGACCACAAGATTTCATATTTCAATACACATCCCATACATAGAGATAAAAATCATTCATATGGTGAACACCTGGTAACCGACATTAACAAGATGCATATATAAGAATATCCCCATCATTCCGGGACACCCTTCGGATATGATATAAATTTCGAAGTACTAAAGCATCCGGTACTTTGGATGGGGTTTGTTAGGCCAAATAGATCTATCTTTAGGATTCGCGTCAATTAGGGTGTCTGTTCCCTAATTCTTAGATTACCAGACTTAATAAAAAGGGGCATATTCGATTTCGATAATTCAACCATAGAATGTAGTTTCACGTACTTGTGTCTATTTTGTAAATCATTTATAAAACCTGCATGTATTCTCATCCCAAAAATATTAGATTTTAAAAGTGGGACTATAACTCACTTTCACAGATTTTTACTTCGTCGGGAAGTAAGACTTGGCCACTGGTTGATTCACGAACCTATAACAGTATATACATATATATCAAAGTATGTTCAAAATATATTTACAACACTTTTAATATATTTTGATGTTTTAAGTTTATTAAGTCAGCTGTCCTCGTTAGTAACCTACAACTAGTTGTCCACAGTTAGATGTACAGAAATAAATCGATAAATATTATCTTGAATCAATCCACGACCCAGTGTATACGTATCTCAGTATTGATCACAACTCAAACTATATATATTTTGGAATCAACCTCAACCCTGTATAGCTAACTCCAACATTCACATATAGAGTGTCTATGGTTGTTCCGAAATATATATAGATGTGTCGACATGATAGTTCGAAACATTGTATACGTGTCTATGGTATCTCAAGATTACATAATATACAATACAAGTTGATTAAGTTATGGTTGGAATAGATTTGTTACCAATTTTCACGTAGCTAAAATGAGAAAAATTATCCAATCTTGTTTTACCCATAACTTCTTCATTTTAAATCCGTTTTGAGTGAATCAAATTGCTATGGTTTCATATTGAACTCTATTTTATGAATCTAAACAGAAAAGTATAGGTTTATAGTCAGAAAAATAAGTTACAAGTCGTTTTTGTAAAGGTAGTCATTTCAGTCGAAAGAACGACGTCTAGATGACCATTTTAGAAAACATACTTCCACTTTGAGTTTAACCATAATTTTTGGATATAGTTTCATGTTCATAATAAAAATCATTTTATCAGAATAACAACTTTTAAATCAAAATTTATCATAGTTTTTAATTAACTAACCCAAAACAGCCCGCGGTGTTACTACGACGTCGTAAATCCGGTTTTACGGTGTTTTTCGTGTTTCCAGGTTTTAAATAATTAAGTTAGCATATCATATAGATATATAACATGTGTTTAGTTGATTTTAAAAGTCAAGTTAGAAGGATTAACTTTTGTTTGCGAACAAGTTTAGAATTAACTAAACTATGTTCTAGTGATTACAAGTTTAAATCTTCGAATAAGATAGCTTTATATGTATGAATTGAATGATGTTATGAACATCATTACTACCTTAAGTTCCTTGGATAAACCTACTGGAAAAGAGAAAAATGGATCTAGCTTCAATGGATCCTTGGATGGCTCGAAGTTCTTGAAGCAAAATCATGACACGAAAACAAGTTCAAGTAAGATCATCACTTGAAATAAGATTGTTATAGTTATAGAAATTGAACCAAAGTTTGAATATGATTATTACCTTGTATTAGAATGATAACCTACTGTAAGAAACAAAGATTTCTTGAGGTTGGATGATCACCTTACAAGATTGGAAGTGAGCTAGCAAACTTGAAAGTATTCTTGATTTTATGAAACTAGAACTTTTGGAATTTATGAAGAACACTTAGAACTTGAAGATAGAACTTGAGAGAGATCAATTAGATGAAGAAAATTGAAGAATTAAAGTGTTTGTAGGTGTTTTTGGTCGTTGGTGTATGGATTAGATATAAAGGATATGTAATTTTGTTTTCATGTAAATAAGTCATGAATGATTACTCATATTTTTGTAATTTTATGAGATATTTCATGCTAGTTGCCAAATGATGGTTCCCACATGTGTTAGGTGACTCAAATGGGCTGCTAAGAGCTGATCATTGGAGTGTATATACCAATAGTACATACATCTAAAAGCTGTGTATTGTACGAGTACGAATACGGGTGCATACGAGTAGAATTGTTGATGAAACTGAACGAGGATGTAATTGTAAGCATTTTTGTTAAGTAGAAGTATTTTGATAAGTGTCTTGAAGTCTTTCAAAAGTGTATGAATACATATTAAAACACTACATGTATATACATTTTAACTGAGTCGTTAAGTCATCGTTAGTCGTTACATGTAAATGTTGTTTTGAAACCTTTAGGTTAACGATCTTGTTAAATGTTGTTAACCCAATGTTTATAATATCAAAAGAGATTTTAAATTATTATATTATCATGATATTATCATGTATGAATATCTCTTAATATGATATATATACATTAAATGTCTTTACAACGATAATCGTTACATATATGTCTCGTTTAAAAATCATTAAGTTAGTAGTCTTGTTTTTACATATGTAGTTCATTGTTAATATACTTAATGATATGTTTACTTATCATAGTATCATGTTAACTATATATATATCCATTATATGTCATCATATAGTTTTTACAAGTTTTAACGTTCGTGAATCACCGGTCAACTTGGGTGGTCAATTGTCTATATGAAACATATTTCAATTAATCAAGTCTTAACAAGTTTGATTGCTTAACATGTTGGAAACATTTAATCATGTAAATATCAATCTCAATTAATATATATAAACATGGAAAAGTTCGGGTCACTACAATTATGGTCAATGGTGTTTCCGCCAAGGAAGCAAAATATTGGGAGGATTACCAATTCTCCGATGAATCGGATTCCGACGAGAATTCCGATGATGTTATAGAAATTACCCCAACTGAATTTAAAAAGGCAAAAGAAAATAATAAGGGAAAGGGCATAAAAATAGAGAAATCTAATTCCAACCCCGATGAACTTTATATGTATCGTCAACCCCCGAAATCCTTAAGTTGTAACAATGACCCGGGAACCTCTAAACCACCAGGTTTTTTTAAACCAATGTGGACAACGACGGCTCGTATTAGGGGAACATCATATATCCCTAGAAACTTGGCAAAACGAACCAAAACCGAACAAGAAGAAACGAGCGAGTCGGAATAAGATAGTTGTATTCGTGTGGTGTAATATATGTAATATAGTGTGCTTATGCTTTATGATATATGTAAAAATTGCTTGTATTAATAAGTATTTTTTTATGAATCTAACTCTTGTCTATTTTACAGTATAAAAACACAAAATGGATAGACAACCCAATATTTTAAGAGACCTACCCGGAGACATGATTGATGAAATCTTGTCTAGAGTCGGTCAGAATTCCTCGGCACAACTATTTAAGGCGAGATCAGTTTGTAAGACATTCGAAGAACGTTCCAAGAATTCCTTGGTTTATAAAAGGCTTTCGTTCGAAAGATGGGGGATATCACATTGGGAAATCCATAAGTTACGATGTGTTTACTTTGACGCATATATTGCGGGGAACCCAAATGCTATTTTACGCAACGGGTTAAGAAATTATTTTGACTCAGTATATTCGAATATAGGACTTCGTGATTTAGAAAAAGCAGCTAACATGCAACATAAAGAAGCATGTTATGCTTACAGGTTAGTAATGTTCGCTTCTCACCAAAGTGAGAACAAGAACATCGGGCTACAACTATTAAACAAAACGTTCCCACAAGTGACGGAGTCGGTAATTGGGGTAAGAAATGAGGTTTTTAGGTTATTACGAGACTGTTGGTCATTACGTAACCATCGTCCCTTTGACGACGTTACAACACGCTGTCTTATCAACGGCCATAACGGTTATGTTCCACAAGACCAAGGATGGGAAGTAGTCCTAGTAAAACCAGAATGCATGACTTGTTTCTGGACGTATGAATTACGTGTCTTTATTGCCTTTGCTGAACGACTTGTGTACTAGCTAGAATTATCTTCACAACTATCTTGTATCAAAGTTATTGTGTGCTATATTTCATGCTTTATGTAAAATAAGCGGTATTGTAAGTTTGTAAAATATTGTATAAAAGTTTGAACGCGAAATATTATTACAATCAGTTTTTCATATAGAATTGTAGTAGTTGAATTGTATATTAGCTACTAAGTATGAAATTAACGGGTAGGTACTACCCGAATTTAAACTTATAAAACGCTAATATGAAGAAAAAGCTTTCATAAATGAGTTCATATTATGCTACGAAATACTATTAACTACTCTTAATATTCTGTATGATTAACTTGTTCCATTTGACTATTTTGAAGGAAATGGCACTGACTACTCGACACACCGTGAATATGAATGAAGAGGAATTCCGTACTTTTCTAGCTTCAAACATAGCCGCAGTACAGGCTGCGCTACATACCAACAATAACCTTGGATCTGGCAGTACAGGAAATCGTGTAGGATGCACCTACAAAGAATTCACTGCCTGCAAACCTTTGGAATTTGATGGAACCGAAGGACCGATCGGATTGAAACGGTGGACCGAGAAGGTCGAATCGGTGTTTGCCATAAGTAAGTGTACTGAAGAGGACAAAGTGAAGTATGCTACGCATACCTTCACAGGTTCTGCGTTAACATGGTGGAATACCTATCTAGAGCAAGTGGGATAAGATGATGCGTACGCACTACCGTGGTCAGCATTCAAGCACTTGATGAACGAGAAGTACCGTCCCAGAACCGAGGTCAATAAGCTCAAGACAGAACTTAGAGGGTTACGAACCCAAGGATTTGATATTACCACGTACAAAAGACGATTCACAGAATTGTGCCTATTGTGTCCGGGAGCATTCGAAGATGAGGAAGAGAAGATCGACGCGTTTGTGAAAGGATTACCGGAAAGAATCCAAGAAGATATAAGTTCACACGAGCCCGCCTCCATACAACAGGCATGTAGAATGGCTCACAAACTAGTGAACCAGATTGAAGAAAGAATTAAAGAACAGACTGCTGAAGAGGCCAATGTGAAGCAAGTCAAAAGAAAGTGGGAGGAAAACGGTGATAAGAATCACCAATACAACAACAACAGCAATTACAACAATAATCGCAACAATTATCCCAACAATCGCAACATCAATCGCAACTACAACAAACAGCCCAACAACAACAACAACAACAACAATAACAGCAACTATAACAATCATCCCAACAACAATAATAACCGCAACAACAACAACAATCAGAAGCAGCTATGCCAAAGGTGTGAAAAGTATCACTCGGGGTTCTGCACCAAATTTAGCAACAAGTGTAAAAGAAATGGTCATAGCGCGGTGAAGTGTGAGGTCTACGGACCAGGGGTTAATAGAACAAAAGGAACAAATGGTGTCGGAACGAGTAATGGCGGAGCAAGTAGTGTCGGAGCAAGTTATGCCAATGTAGTTTGTTATACATGTGGAAAACCGGGCCACATTATTAGAAATTGCCCGAACCAGGAGAACACGAATGGACAAGGCCGCGGAAGAGTTTTCAATATTAATGCGGCAGAGGCACAGGAAGACCCGGAGCTTGTTACGGGTACGTTTCTTATTGACAATAAATCTGCTTACGTTTTATTTGATTCGGGTGCGGATAGAAGCTATATGAGTAGAGATTTTTGTGCTAAATTAAGTTGTCCATTGACGCCTTTGGATAGTAAATTTTTACTCGAATTAGCAAATGGTAAATTAATTTCAGCAGATAATATATGTCGGAATCGAGAAATTAAACTGGTTGGCGAAACATTTAAGATTGATTTGATACCAGTAGAGTTAGGGAGTTTTGATGTGTTAATCGGTATGGACTGGTTGAAAGAAGTGAAAGCAGAGATCGTTTGTTACAAAAATGCAATTCGCATTATACGAGAAAAAGGAAAACCCTTAATGGTGTACGGAGAAAAGGGCAACACGAAGCTACATATTATTAGTAATTTGAAGGCACAAAAACTAATAAGAAAAGGTTGCTATGCTGTTCTAGCACACGTCGAGAAAGTACAAACTGAAGAAAAGAGCATCAATGATGTTCCCATTGCAAAAGAATTTCCCGATGTATTTTCGAAAGAATTGCCAGGATTACCCCCACAGCGATCCGTTGAATTTCAAATAGATCTTGTACAAGGAGCTGCACCAATAGCTCGTGCTCCTTACAGACTCGCACCCAGCGAGATGAAAGAACTGCAAAGCCAATTACAAGAACTTTTAGAGCGTGATTTCATTCGACCAAGCACATCACCGTGGGGAGCTCCTGTTTTATTTTCAAGAAGAAAGATGGTACATTCAGGTTGTGTATCGACTACCGAGAGTTGAACAAACTTACCATCAAGAACCGCTACCCACTACTGAGAATCGACGACTTATTTGATCAACTACAAGGCTCGTCTGTTTATTCAAAGATTGACTTACGTTCCGGGTATCATCAAATGAGGGTGAAAGAAGATGATACTCCAAAGACTGCTTTCAGAACACGTTACGGTCATTAAGAGTTTATGGTCATGCCGTTTGGTTTAACTAATGCACCAGCTGTGTTCATGGACCTTATGAACCGAGTGTGTGGACCATACCTTGACAAGTTTGTCATTGTTTTCATTGATGACATACTTATTTACTCAAAGAATGACCAAGAACATGGTGAACATTTGAGAAAGGTGTTAGAAGTATTGAGGAAGGAAGAATTGTACGCTAAGTTTTCAAAGTGTGCATTTTGGTTGGAAGAAGTTCAATTCTTCGGTCACATAGTGAACAAAGAAGGTATTAAGGTGGATCCGGCAAAGATATAAACTGTTGAAAAGTGGGAAACCCCGAAAACTCCGAAACACATACGCCAGTTTTTAGGACTAGCTGGTTACTACAGAAGGTTCATCCAAGACTTTTCCAGAATAGCAAAACCCTTGACTGCATTAACGCATAAAGGGAAGAAATTTGAATGGAATGATGAACAAGAGAAAGCGTTTCAGTTATTGAAGAAAAAGCTAACTACGGCACCTATATTGTCATTGCCTGAAGGGAATGATGATTTTGTGATTTATTGTGACGCATCAAAGAAAGGTCTCGGTTGTGTATTAATGCAACGAATGAAGGTGATTGCTTATGCGTCTAGACAATTGAAGATTCACGAACAAAATTATACAACGCATGATTTGGAATTAGGCGCGGTTGTTTTTGCATTAAAGACTTGGAGGCACTACTTATATGGGGTCAAAAGTATTATATATACCGACCACAAAAGTCTTCAACACATATTTAATCAGAAACAACTGAATATGAGGCAGCGTAGGTGGATTGAATTATTGAATGATTACGACTTTGAGATTCGTTACCAACCAGGGAAGGCAAATGTGGTAGCCGATGCCTTGAGCAGGAAGGACAGAGAACCCATTCGAGTAAAATCTATGAATATAATGATTCATAATAACCTTACTACTCAAATAAAGGAGGCGCAACAAGGAGTTTTAAAAGAGGGAAATTTAAAGGAAGAAATACCCAAAGGATCGGAGAAACATCTTAATATTCAGGAAGACGGAACCCGGTATAGGGCTGAAAGGATTTGGGTACCAAAATTTGGAGATATGAGAGAAATGGTACTTAGAGAAGCTCATAAAATCAGATACTCAATATATCCTGGAACGGGGAAGATGTACAAGGATCTCAGGAAATATTTTTGGTGGCCGGGTATGAAAGCCGATGTTGCTAAATACGTAGGAGAATGTTTGACGTGTTCTAAGGTCAAAGCTGAGCATCAGAAACCATCAGGTCTACTTCAACAACCCGAAATCCCGGAATGGAAATGGGAAAACATTACCATGGATTTCATCACTAAATTGCCAAGGACTGCAAGTGGTTTAGATACTATTTGGGTAATAGTTGATCGTCTCACCAAATCAGCACATTTCCTGCCAATAAGAGAAGATGACAAGATGGAGAAGTTAGCACGACTGTATTTGAAGGAAGTCGTCTCCAGACATGGAATACCAATCTCTATTATCTCTGATAGGGATGGCAGATTTATTTCAAGATTCTGGCAGACATTACAGCAAGCATTAGGAACTCGTCTAGACATGAGTACTGCCTATCATCCACACACTGATGGGCAGAGCGAAAGGACGATACAAATGCTTGAAGACATGCTACGAGCATGTGTTATTTATTTCGGAAACAGTTGGGATCGACATCTACCATTAGCAGAATTTTCCTACAACAACAGCTACCATTCAAGCATTGAGATGGCGCCGTTTGAAGCACTTTATGGTAGAAAGTGCAGGTCTCTGATTTGTTGGAGTGAAGTGGGGGATAGACAGATTACGGGTCCGGAGATTATACAAGAAACTACCGAGAAGATCATCCAAATTCAACAACGGTTGAAAACCGCCCAAAGTCGACAAAAGAGCTACGCTGACATTAAAAGAAAAGATATAGAATTTGAAATTGGAGATATGGTCATGCTTAAAGTTGCACCTTGGAAAGGCGTTGTTCGATTTGGTAAACGAGGGAAATTAAATCCAAGGTATATTGGACCATTCAAGATTATTGATCGTGTCGGACCAGTAGCTTACCGACTTGAGTTACCTCAACAACTCGCGGCTGTACATAAAACTTTCCACGTCTCGAATTTGAAGAAATGTTTTGCTAAAGAAGATCTCACTATTCCGTTAGATGAAATCCAAATCAACGAAAAACTCCAATTCATCGAAGAACCCGTCGAAATAATGGATCGTGAGGTTAAAAGACTTAAGCAAAACAAGATACCAATTGTTAAGGTTCGATGGAATGCTCGTAGAGGACCCGAGTTCACCTGGGAGCGTGAAGATCAGATGAAGAAGAAATACCCGCATCTATTTCCAGAAGATTCGTCAACACCTTCAACAGCTTAAAATTTCGGGACGAAATTTATTTAACGGGTAGGTACTGTAGTGACCCGAACTTTTCCATGTTTATATATATTAATTGAGATTGATATTTACATGATTAAATGTTTCCAACATGTTAAGCAATCAAACTTGTTAAGACTTGATTAATTGAAATATGTTTCATATAGACAATTGACCACCCAAGTTGACCAGCGATTCAGAACGTTAAAACTTGTAAAAACGACATGACGATATATATATGGATATACATATGATTAACATGAGATTATGATAAGTAAGTATCTCCATAAGTATATTAACAATGAGTTATATACATATAAACAAGACTACTAACTTAAGGATTTCAAAACGAGACATATATGTAACGATTATCGTTGTAACGACATTTAAATGTATATATATTATATTAAGATATATTAATATATCATAATATCATGATTATATAATAATTTAACATCTCATTAGATATAATAAACAATGGGTTAACAACATTAATTGAGATCGTTAACTTAAAGGTTTCAAAACAACACTTACATGTAACGACTAACGATGACTTAACGACTCAGTTAAAATGTATATACATGTAGTGTATTTAGATGTATTAAAATACTTTTGGAAGACTTCAAGACATATATCAAAACACTCATACTTAACGAAAATGGTTACAGTTACTTTTCCATTCTTTTCTTTCATCAAGAATTCTAGTCGTATTCTTACCCGTATTATACACAGCTTTAAAACGTACTTACTATGAGTATATACCAAAAGGAACTAGCATGGGATTCCACTATTGATTATGTCATGTATGACTAATCAATTTTAACTTCTACCATGAGCTAGTCAACTAACTAGAACTCCTTTTAACCCCACTCACCACTCACCAATTACCACTCATCATTCACTCCATTTCACTTCCAATTCTCTTTCAAATTCTCTCTCAACACACACACACACTATTATGAACGTATTTTTCCAGTAGTTAATCATCATCTTCATCAAAAATCACTTCAAGAATCAAGCTATAATCATCATAGGAAGAACACTTCAAGAACACTTCAAAAATCCCTTCAAGTTTACTAATTTACTTCCAAGCTTTCTAATCCATTCCAAGTAATCATCTAAGATCAAGAAACCTTTGTTATATACAGTAGGTTATCTTTCTTATTCAAGGTAATATTCATATTTAAACTTTGATTCAATTTCTATAACTATAAACTATCTTAATTCGAGTAAAAATCTTACTTAAACTTGTTTTTGTGTCATGATCCTACTTCAAGAACTTTCAAGCCATCCAAGATCCTTTAAAGCTAGATCATTTCTTGTCACTTCCAGTAGGTTTACCTACTAAACTTGAGGTAGTAATGATGTTCATAACATCATTCAATTTATATATATAAAACTATCTTATTCGAAGGTTTAAAATCGTAATCACTAGAACCTAGTTTAGTTAATTCTAAACTTGTTCGCAAACAAAAGTTAATCCTTCTAACTTAAATTTTAAAATTAACTACACACATTTTCTATATCTATATGATATGCTAACTTAATGATTTAAAACCTGGAAACACGAAAAACACCGTAAAACCGGATTTACGCCGTCGTAGTAACACCGCGGGCTGTTTTGGGTTAGTTAATTAAAAACTATGATAAACTTTGATTTAAAAGTTGTTATTCTGAGAAAATGATTTTTATTATGAACATGAAACTATATCCAAAAATTATGGTTAAACTCAAAGTGGAAGTATGTTTTCTAAAATGGTCATCTAGACGTCGTTCTTTCAACTGAATTGACTACCTTTACAAAAACGACTTGTAACTTATTTTTCCGACTATAAACCTATACTTTTTCTGTTTAGATTCGTAAAATAGAGTTCAATATGAAACCATAGCAATTTGATTCACTCAAAACGGATTTAAAATGAAGAAGTTATGGGTAAAACAAGATTGGATAATTTTTCTCATTTTAGCTACGTGAAAATTGGTAACAAATCTATTCCAACCATAACTTAATCAACTTGTATTGTATATTATGTAATCTTAAGATACCATAGACACGTATACAATGTTTCGACCTATCATGTCGACACATCTATATATATTTTGGAACAACCATAGACACTCTATATGTGAATGTTGGAGTTAGCTATACAGGGTTGAGATTGATTCCAAAATATATATAGTTTGAGTTGTGATCAATACTGAGATACGTATACACTGAGTCGTGGATTGATTCAAGATAATATTTATCGATTTATTTCTGTACATCTAACTGTGGACAACTAGTTGTAGGTTACTAACGAGGACAGCTGACTTAATAAACTTAAAATATCAAAATATATTAAAAGTGTTGTAAATATATTTTAAACATACTTTGATATATATGTATATATTGTTATAGGTTCGTGAATTAACCAGTGGCCAAGTCTTACTTCCCGACGAAGTAAAAATCTGTGAAAGTGAGTTATAGTCCCACTTTTAAAATCTAATATTTTTGGGATGAGAATACATGCAGGTTTTATAAATGATTTACAAAATTGACACAAGTACGTGAAACTACATTCTATGGTTGAATTATCGAAATCGAATATGCCCCTTTTTATTAAGTCTGGTAATCTAAGAATTAGGGAACAGACACCCTAATTGACGCGAATCCTAAAGATAGATCTATTGGGCCTAACAAACCCCATCCAAAGTACCGGATGCTTTAGTACTTCGAAATTTATATCATATCCGAAGGGTGTCCCGGAATGATGGGGATATTCTTATATATATGCATCTTGTTAATGTCGGTTACCAGGTGTTCACCATATGAATGATTTTTATCTCTATGTATGGGATGTGTATTGAAATATGAAATCTTGTGGTCTATTGTTACGATTTGATACATATAGGTTAAACCTATAACTCACCAACATTTTTGTTGACGTTTAAAGCATGTTTATTCTCAGGTGAATACTAAGAGCTTCCGCTGTTGCATACTAAAATAAGGACAAGATTTGGAGTCCATGTTTGTATGATATTGTGTAAAAACTGCATTCAAGAAACTGATTTCGATGTAACATATTTGTATTGTAAACCATTATGTAATGGTCGTGTGTAAACATGATATTTTAGATTATCATTATTTGATAATCTACGTAAAGCTTTTAAACCTTTATTTATGAAATAAAGGTTATGGTTTGTTTTAAAAATGAATGCAGTCTTTGAAAAACGTCTCATATAGAGGTCAAAACCTCGCAACGAAATCAATTAATATGGAACGTTTTTAATCAATAAGAACGGGACATTTCAATATGCATCAAACTTTTCTTCTGTAGATGAAGTGCAGTTAGTTCATCCTCTCGATTGAGGTGTTTTCAAGAATTGCGAAAGGTTTGAACGCGGGTTGTAATCGTCAAGATACAAATGAGGTTTAAGATGAAATGAAGTGGCAAACTTGAAGAGATGTTTAGTTTCATATGTTATAATCAATATTTTAATTCATTTTAATTGTCCAATGTTATTAGTCCACAGTCGATAGTCTACAGTTAACAGTCCAATAATTCTTATATAGTTTAATATATAATATTCGAATTAATTAATACGTATCGTGACCCGTGTACATGTCTCAGACTCGATCACAACTCAAATTATATATATTATTGTATAATCAACATCAACCCTGTATAGAGAACTCGATCATTACTGCATATAGAGTGTCTATGGTTATTCCAAATAATATATATAAATGCGTCGATATGATATGTCAAAACCTTGTATACGTGTCCCGATATTTAAAGTGCGTAAACAGAAATTAAAAAACGATAAATAAAGTGCGTAAAGTAAATAACAGAAATTAAATGACGATAAATAAAATTGCGAGAATGTAAATTGCGATAATTAAATTGCGATAAATAAAATGTAATCAGTTAGCTAGGAACAATTAGCTAGGAACAGTTAGCGTGGATTCTTAACAAAATTTCTCATAGTTAATTTGTTTGTTTCTAACAAATTTTATTTTGTCAAATGTTTTCTTCATTTTGCCACTTGTTGGATTCTGATAAATCAAAATTCAAATATGAAATTGGATGAAAATAGTTATTCTGTGGTGAATGGATTTGTATATCGGTGAATGTAAGTAGGATAGTAAATGACTGTTGAATCAGATTCGAAGAATGTACAGTGTAACTTATTAGTGTAAAATCTAAATATTCCTCGGGTATTACCTACCCGTTAAAATATTTTCACCATTAACAGTTTGTACAAAAGAATTTTTAATTACAATCTTTATGAAAACATATATACATATATATTTTCTTCAGATGTAATCATGGATTTAATGAGTTAACATAATATTAATCTCATTTGATTTACCATTAGAACTAGAATGGATAATCTCCAAAACTTTAGAGAATACTTAATCGCCATGTCGAACGGGGATAAATGATGTAGAACATCATGTAGAAAGATGATTACGCTTGAGGTACAGAATGAGGTGTTGAGGCATGGATTGTTGATAATACTGGTGCTGTTGCTGATGGTACTGTTAGTACCGGTGATGTTGCTGAGGCTGGTAAATTTTGCACCATATTCTCCAAATTTATTAATCGAGTGCGAAGCTTTTTGACTTCTTCCATTACTCCAAGATGATTGTCGGTCGGAACGAATGGATGAATAAGGTTTAGAATTTTAGATAGAATATAATCGTGGCGAGATATTCGGGAAATGAGTGAGAAAATAGTATCTCGAACAGGTTCACCGGTAAGTGCTTCAGGTTCACCGCCAAGAGGTGAATTTGGTTGATGGAAAGGATCACTTTTTTTTTGTCTCCAATGATTGAATAGGCTACGAACCCATCAGATGAATTGGTTGATTCATTCTGGTGACAATGCTTTCGGAGCTTAGGTGAAACTCCATATCGGAATAGCTGTCGGAATCCGAGGAATTCGAACTGGTTGAGGGATTCATCTCGTACGATCATATGAAGGATTTTTGATAAGAAATAGATTATAGGATGTAGATTAGTACCCTGCAATACATAATTTACATATGCATATATAATACTAAAATCCCATAAGTTACGGAGGAATCTACGGAAGCTGTCAGGCAAAGTCTACAGTGATAGATACGCTAAGATATGAATTTTTGTCTGTACACTATTCATTTTGTCTGTACACTATTCATGCAATCCAGGCAGTAAGATATGTCTAGATTAAGAATGATAAGCTAGTGATTCCCTAAGAATGATAAGCAGATAATTTTCGACACGAAATGATAAGCAGAACTTTTGACATGCAGACACGGTCGAAGTCCAGACTCACTAATGCATCTAAACAACTATCAGTTAGACACACTAATGCAAGACTTGGTTCGCTAAGACCACCGATCTGATACCACCTGTAGTGACCCGTCCTAATCCATCTCGACGAAGCCATCAATATTTGGTTCCATCGCGAGGTGATGTCCTAAATATGCCATGAATGACTCCACGTAATATCTTTAAGATGAGCAAATGCACAGCGGAAGATTTCTTTCATACCTGAGAATAAACATGCTTAAAAGTGTCAACCAAAAGGTTGGTGAGTTCATAGGTTTATCATAACAATTATTTCAATATCTTAATAGACCACAAGATTTCATATACACAAATGTTTTAATAAAAATATTCTAAGTGGTTGAGCACTTGGTAACCATACTTAACATTTAATCAACGTCGCATATTCCCTTTATTATGAAATCTCACTACACTGTACCAAGAGTAGTCACCGAAATGAAGTACTGTGCAACCGTTGAATACTGGTCGTCCAGTCCGGTTGGGGTTGTCAGGCCCGATAGATCTATCAACCGGATTCGCGTTTACAATACCCATGTAAATAGTAGTTACCAAGCTACAGGGAAGTATGCCAGTGGTACAAATCAACGTAGAATGTATTTTAAGTACTTGTGTCTATTTCGTAAAACATTTATAAAAGCAACGCATGTATTCTCAGTCCAAAAATATATATTGCAAAAGCAATTAAAAAGGGAGCAAATGAAACTCACCATACTGTATTTTGTAGTAAAAATACATATGATGACATTTAACAAGTGTAGGGTTGGCCTCGGATTCACGAACCTATATCATTCAAATATATATATTAACACATATAACATTTAATCAACTAAGTTTATTTATTTTTATAAGGTATTAAGATTAATATCTTTATATATTACATTAATAATATATTATAAAAATGATGTATAATTTAATTAAGGTTATAATAATATATTAGTTAATATATATTAAAAACATGTTAGTACGTAATACTAGTATACTTGTAATATATTTTTATTAATAAAATCATTTGTTTGTTAAAATAATAATTATAATAGTACTAAAATAATATTAGTAAAGATAAAATAATAATAATAATTAGATTTAATAATGACAATAATAATAATAATATTGATAGTTATAATAACTATAAAAATGTTAATTTTACTACTAATGATAATAATGATAATAATGATAATAATTTTAATAATAATAATAATAATAATAATAATAATAATAATAATAATAATAATAATAATAATAATAATAATAATAATAATAATAATAATAATAATAATAATAAAAATAAAAATTCTACCTCAAAGAAGAAGTAGCCCTTAAAAAAATTGCCCAAGTTCGGGTTTGAACCCGCGACGTCCCGCTTAACCCGATAACATCCTTAACCATTGCACTATTTCTATTTCTCTGATCAAAACAGACACCATATATATATATATATATATATATATATCCCGTATATGTGTGTTTCCTAATCATCATCATTACATCATTAACATAATCTTCTCATAACAACACCATTATTATCATAACTAAATTATCATCTAATTATTCTATCTTTCACGATCATAATACCATCATCATCAGATCATATTCATCATCGTTATTCCGCTGCTATAACAACACTTTTCATTTGGTTTCTTCGTGACCTCATCATCTTAATTCTATCCTATCATCATCATAATAATCAATTATGTATATGTATTATTATCTTTATATTATCATATCATGTATCGTTTTCATTTTCATATTTCATCCTCGTATCATCTCATTCCCTATCACTGTATATCATTGATGCAAGTAGCTGCAACAGCAGCATATAACTCGAGCAAAAGATGGAATGCAGTTAAACAACCGGCCCAATTCGAAAGCGCAATTCATTTAGTTCTACCCATTAAATAAACAAGTCCAAGAGACACTCATTTGGCCTAACAAGCAATTTAAGACTTCGACCCAAATATTTGAAACAAAATATTACGATCATCGAACAGTAGGTCATCATGGTAGGGTTTGTTGTTTTTCTTTTATACCGAATAGATCCAAGAATAGTTGCTATGGAATTTAGGATCCAAGGAAAATAATCTTCATCGTGACCCCTCCATTATCTCATCTACCAATCATCCTAATCTATCTATCTTGTTATCATTTATCAAATATCGTCCCATTATCATTATCATTATGATTGGATTAAAACAGAAACGTATATTATGGGTTTTAACGGTTTGCAGTTGTAGTTTGTGGTGGTGTTGTGTATTGGATAATTTATGGTGATGGTTCCCTGCGAACAGCAGCATGAACTAGTCAGTGGTATGGTGGTTTTGTAAGATGAAACATAAAATAGCTCGTATATAGAGCAGTAGCAGAGATTGGTGATGGTTGGTGATATTGGTTGATTGTAATAAAAAAAAAAGAAAACGCAGTCCTAGTATTATGAATATATGGTGGTGATGACGGTTTTACCTCAAACGAAGTGGTGGTCCTATAATTGTAATAGATACGAAAAAGTTGCAGCTCGATGGTTGTTGTTTGATTCTTGTCAAGACCCGTCCAAATCCATCCGGACGAAGTCCATATCGATTATAAACGATTCACAACAGTTGATTACATCGCGAGGTACTTGACCTCTATATGATACATTTTACAAACATTGCATTCGTTTTTGAAAAGACAACCTTTCATTATATTGCAAATTGACGTCATGCATACCATTTCATAATATATCTAACTATAATTGACTTAATAATAAACTTGATGAACTTAACGACTGGAATGCAACGTCTTTTGAAATATGCCATTAATGACTCCAAGTAATGTCCCTAAAATGAGCAAATGCACAGCGAAAGATTTCTTTCATACCTGAGAATAAACATGCTTTAAAGTGTCAACCAAAAGGTTGGTGAGTTCATTAGTTTAACATAAATAATCATTTCCAACATTTTAATAGACCGCAAGATTTTCATTTCTCATAAATATACGTCCCATGCATAGAGACAAAATATCATTCATATGGATTGAACACCTGGTAACCGACATTCACAATATGTATATAAGAATATCCCCATCATTCCGGGATCCTCCTTCGGACATGATATAAATTTCGAAGTACTAAAGCATCCGGTACTTTGGATGGGGCTTGTTGGGCCCGATAGATCTATCTTTAGAGTTCGCGTCAATTAGGGTGTATGTTCCCTAATTCTTAGATTACCAGACTTAATAAAAAGGGGCATATTCGATTTCGATAATTCAACCATAGAATGTAGTTTCGATTACTTGTGTCTATTTCGTAAAACATTTATAAAAGCAGCGCATGTATTCTCAGTCCCAAAAATGTAAAGAGTAAAAGGGAGCAAATGAAACTCGCGCATATAAATATTGTAAAACAGATAATAAAGCATTTGCATGTATTCTCAGTCCCAAAAATGTCAAGAGTAAA
This sequence comes from Rutidosis leptorrhynchoides, assembly GCF_046630445.1. Taxonomy (NCBI): domain Eukaryota; kingdom Viridiplantae; phylum Streptophyta; class Magnoliopsida; order Asterales; family Asteraceae; genus Rutidosis; species Rutidosis leptorrhynchoides. The sequence goes on along the minus strand of NC_092334.1, from coordinate 704,942,205 downwards.
AGGGAGCAAATGAAACTCACGCATATAAATATTGTAAAACAGATAATAAAGCATTTGCATGTATTCTCAGTCCCAAAAATGTAAAGAGTAAAAGGGAGCAAATGAAACTCACGCATATAAATATTGTAAAACAGATAATAAAGCATTTGCATGTATTCTCAGTCCCAAAAATGTAAAGAGTAAAAGGGAGCAAATGAAACTCACGCATATAAATATTGTAAAACAGATAATAAAGCATTTGCATGTATTCTCAGTCCCAAAAATGTAAAGAGTAAAAGGGAGCAAATGAAACTCACCTAATGTATTTTGTAGTAAAAATACATATAACGTCATTTAACAAGTATAGGGTTGGCCTCGAATTCACGAACCTATATCATTCATATATATATATATTAATACATATAATCGTAATTGAACACATTCATGTTTATATCTTATTTATCTTTTGTATATATATATATATATTCAATATGTGTATATATTCAAATTACTTATTATTTATATAGTTACATTGATATATGTATATTTGATTAGTATTATACATAAAATAGATATTAATTTGTTATATATGTATATTTATATAAAAGTCATTAATATCATTAACACATACTTATATGTATTGTTGCTTTAAAATGTTTTTATATACATAATGTTTATTTAGTAAAATAATATTAATAATAGTAATAAAAATTGTATCTGATTATAATGATGATATGAATAATAACAATACTAATAATAATAATATTTATAGCAAATTTTATTACTAACAATAGTTAGGATAATAATTTTAGTAATATAATAATAATGATACACCTATTATTAATATTAATACATATAATTATCTAATTATATTGATCATAATGATAATGACAATAATACTAATATTCATAATTGTATATAATATTATGATAATAAATGATAATTCTTATGTATACATTATATTAATAATAATACTAATAGTAATTATAATACATGTAATAATAACAATAATTAATAAGTACAAAAATAATAATAACAATAATAATAATTATAATGAAAATTATATTATAAATAATAACAAAAATTAAACTACCTTCAATAGGAGAAGGCTTAAAAAAAATAATGCTCTAGGAGGGACTCAAACCCGAGACCTCTCGTTAATATGAAAATCCCCTTAACCAACGAACCATTACTTACTTATTGTTAAATCTCGTACGATTATAAATTTAATAAGTATGAAACCGTTTATCACTTCATTCACATAAAATCATAACTTTACCATTATCTTCTCGCCATCTTCATCCTCGAACATCTATTATCAATCCCTATCATTGATCATCTTTACAGTTCAAATGGATATGGGTCTCGGCCTAATTATCACTTTCACAAGTCCACAATCAACTAACCCATTCATTTTGATCAAATGGATTTCACAAGTCCAACATGTAACATGAAGGTTTCATTCGGTTTATATTGATCAAAACTATCATCAAGCCCAACAAGGGAGTTCAAAAGTAATAATATGGCCCAAATGCAATATGATATTGCTTGGTTTTTCAGTTTAGTAAAAAAATAAACGACATATGAATCTCTTTTCAAATATAATATATTTCCATTGTCTGCCACTTTATCAACCAAACAATAAATAAATCAAAAGTGACTCTTCCAAAAAAAAGTGGCAAGAATGTAACCGATATATAATTGTTCCCGAGATCAGTGACAAATGGAAAGAAATTTCTTTGTTACTCGTGTTATGTAGTAGTAGGTTAATCATGGTTGGTCTTCGAACAGCTGTAGTAGCAGCTTGTGTAGCTTATCGGATTAGAACAGGAACGTATGCAGCCTGGTTCGAATAAAATAAGATAGAAGTTGAGCAGTAGCAACTACAATTAACCATGGTGGTTTGGTGACGTTTGATGGCTGCGGTAGCAGAAGCAACAAGTAGCGAGCAGAGAGTAAAAAGACTGGAATTGTTATAGCAGCAACAATGACAACGAGTGGTGTTTGTTACAATTCGAACGGAACAGAAGTAGAAAAAATTCAGGTATGGGTACCCGTTACTCAAGTGTTGGTGATGGTTGTTCAAGGTGATTAGCTTAAGGTGGTTCTTGGTTTGTGTTTGTACCACATAAATGAAGATGATGGTAGAGTGGTGACGGTTGGGGTCCTTGTTGGTGATGATCGACGGCGGTTGGAGTGGTGGTGAATCATGGTGATGGTGCAGGTTTGAAAGATGGCCGATAGGTGGAGATGGTGACAAGTTGTTGATGGCGGGTTTGGTTATGGCATTGAAACAAGATCACATATAAATTGGTATTAATGGAAACAAGGTGGTGAGTATGTGTGTGGTTTTTATTATGTTAGAATCCCTCATGTATAAGTATCTACAGATGAGATAGTGAGGATTAAAGAAAAACAGTATTACATGATTGAAATTTGACACAGTAATATATTGCATTCTCAATCAGTTCACGGGTGTTATGAATCTCATAATTAGATAGGCAAAATAGAAAGTGGATAGACAACTCATAATAATTAGTATATAATAATAATATCAATTTAAAACGTGTAACTTGAAAATATATCTACCGGCACTTCTATTATATCGGTGTCCGTTGTTAATCAGTGGCAGATAAAAGTTTTTAGGAAAGTCCTAAAATTTTAAATTAAATAAATTTATTTATTTCAGTCTTTTAGGGTGTAAAATTGGTCATTAATTATATATAATTATTTAAATAAAAATTAAATTAATTATGAGCTCCCAACCCCAAATAAAAATACTAAATGTTAAAATTAATCAAATAGATTCTAATTATATTTTTAACAAAGCTATAATTCGTATAACTTATTTTCGGATCACCGTTTGTTTCAAAATTACATAAGTTTGAATTTAACTGGCTTAATATCAATCGAAACATCAAACGAGTAATACAATCATTTAATATTTATTTTTAATATACTTTATTTAGATATATTTTAAATAATAATAATATGTTATTTTTATCTTATTAATAACAACAACATAAAATTCTTCAAATTATATTTCGAACTATTATTTATATATACATACACACATAACTATTTACGATTAATTGTTCGTGAATCGTCGAGGGCAGTCGAAGGGTAAATAAATACATGAACATAGTTCAAAGTTTTTGAGGTTTCAACATTACATACTTTGCTTATAGTGTCGGAATATAAAGTTAAAGTTTAAATTTGGTCAGAAATTTCCGGGTCATCACAGTACCTACCCGTTAAAGAAATTTCGTCCCGAAATTTGAGTGGGGTGGTCATGGCTAACAATAAAAATATTTTCATGATGAATATGAGCTGATAAATAGAGCTTTATCATCATTGAGTAATGTGGATAAAACATTTCGATTATCCGAAGCGTACGCGTGAAGCTATCACAAAAGATTGAGATAGAGATTTAACTTTTGACGTAGTCACGGTTGAATTTAGAAAATAAGGTGTGTCTAATCTTTTGACGTTGTCTTGGTTGAATTTCGGAATTCAAGGGATTTAAAGAAAATCTTCAAAATCTAAAAGATTTGATTCTTCGGCGAGTAAGGAAATTAAGATCTCTATAATTAAATACGGTGATCTGCCTCGATTACTCTGTCTGATATTTCCGTTATAAACCAAACTCTTCCGTTCCATTATTCTCACCATTCCTATACTTTTCTTTCTTAATTCATACATCCACAAGATTGTGAAAATGCTTAATCCAGTTCTAATCCTTGATATTTTCCTAATTATCATTTCTGTCTTCCTTCTTTTCAATCTTCCACTTGAAAAATCTGTTTACTTCTACTATTACCTTGGGTGATACTATTCTTAATTATACCGTGTCTTTATATTGCTATTCATATTAATATCCATGGTTTGTAACCTCTGTGTTGTTATTGAGCTTTATATTTTCTCTCATATTTTGGATCTCTTTGCCTTTTTATTATCTTCTCGACCTCCAGTAAAGCGAGCAATGGTCCAGATTTTGTAAGTACGGAGTTTTTGAATGAACTTAATGTTCTAACCAAGAAAGAACGTAATCGTACGATTTGATTTTTCAAATTACCAGAATATCTGGAAAAGATCGAATCATCAAGAAAATATTTTCTTGATATTTTTGAGGTTAAATAGAATACAAGAGTCGTGTAACATGGCACGTGATGACGTTAGAGTCTGTGAATCATCACGTTTCATTAGAAACTCAGCATGACTTACTGTAATATAATCACGTTGATCAAGTGTCATTATATTATATTAATTCATGCATCAATTTCTTTACATTTCTCCAGAATTCATTCATAAATTAAATTTAGATTTTACAGAAGTTTCCAATATAATGAAACACAGGAAGCACGAAGAGGTATATAATTTCGGACGAGAATATTTATGAAAATATCCTCAGAAATATCGAAGATATTGATGATGATATTTTGGAATTTCTAAGTTCGATGGTTGATGGAGAAAGATTTTCCGCAAGATTTTAACATGACTTCGGAGCAAGATATTCTCTAAAAATTTCAACGGATCTGGATTTATCTGGGTTCTATGAATTTAGGGTATGTTACTTGTATTTCTCCTTGGTTTCCTTTATGGTTAGCTCAATCCGTTTTCCAGTTCCAACGTTTCTGAGCTTTTCCAACATACTATTCTTTATCATCAAATTTCCGACGACTAAGATCGTTTACGATTGCCTACAGTTTTTGCTGCTTCATTCAGCTTTTTCAACATACAGAGTATTGATTCGTAAACTGGGTACCTTTTCAAAATTTTTGAATTGAAGGTCGTAATTCTAGGAGATAATTATTATATATATATAATTGTTGATGTAGATATGCTGTGAGTTTTCAAAGTACTGATTGTCGATTCCTCTACATTTACCGCTACCATATCTAAATCATTGGTTATCGTTCTGAGATGATTTCAAGATAATTGTGTTTTTTAGATGATTAAACGCTGACGGTAATATGGTGGAATATAACAGGTTCTCCGATAATAATAAAAGAGTACACATATAAATCAAGTTTATAATAAGGTTGTTTTGAACGAAAAGTCAAAGTTAATTTGCTGAAGCTGTGACAAAATCTGCTACCTTGAAAAGGGATCGCAAAGTTATTTTTGCTAATAAATGTCAAAGGATCTGACGCGACTACGTGTTAAACTTTTACTCAGTTACCGAGAGTTTCTCAGGTGCATAACTATATGCATAAATCTTTCCTTCCGTAGATGAAGTGCGGTTGATTCATCCTATCGATTGAGGTGTTTTCAAGAATTATGAAAGTTTGAATGCAGATTGGAATCGTCATGGTACAATTAAGGTTTAAGATGAAATCAAGTGGCAACTTGAAGAATTGTTTAGTTTCATATATTATAATCAATATTTTAATTCATTTTAATTGTCCAAGGTTGATAGTCATCAGTTGATAGTCCACAGTTGACAGTCCAATAATTCATATATAGTTTAATATATAATATTCGAATTAATTAATACGTGTCGTGACCCGTATACGTCTCAGACTCGATCACAACTCAAAGTATATATATTATTGTAGAATCAACCTCAACCCTGTATAGAGAACTCGATCATTACTGCATATAGAGTGTTTATGGTGATTCTAAATAATATATATAGATGCGTCGATATGATATGTCAAAACTTTGTATACGTGTCCCGATATTTAAAGTGCGTAAAATAAATAACAGAAAATAAATGACGATAAATAAAGTGCGTAAAGTAAATAACAGAAATTAAACGACGATAAATAAAATTGCTAGAATGTAAATTGCGATAATTAAATTGCGATAAATAAAATGTAATACGGAATTAACAGTTAGCTAGGAACAGTTAGCTGGAAACAGTTAGCGTGGATTCTTAACAAAATTTTTCATATTGTTAATTAATCTGTTTCTAATCAATTTTTATTGTGTCCTTTATTTCTTCGTTATGCCACTTGTGGGATTCTGATAGGTCAAAATCCAAATATGAAATTGAATGAAAATGGTTATTCTGCGGTGAACGGATACGTATAACGGTAGTTTTAAGTAGGATAGTAAATAACTGTTGAATCAGATTCGAAGAGTATACAGTTTAACTTATTAATGTGAAATCTAAATATTCCTCGGGTATTACCTACCCGTTAAAATATTTTAACAATTAACACTTTGTACGAAAGAATTTTTAATTACAATCTTTATGAAAACGTATATACATATACATTTTCTTCAGATGTAATCATGGATTCATCGAGTTAATATGATATTCAACTCATTTGGTTTACCGTTAGAACTAGAATACATAATCTCTAAAACATTTAGAGATCACTTAATCGTCATGAAGAACGAAGATAATCGATGTAGAACGATACGTAGAATGATGATTATACTCGAGGTACAGAATGAGATGTGGAGGCATGGATTGTTGATGGTACTGATGCTGTTACTGATGGTACTGTTGGTGCCGATGATGTTGCTGAAGCTGGTACATTTTGCACTACATTTTCCATATTGATTACTTGAGCGCGAAGCTCGTTGACTTCTTCTATGGTTCCGGGATGATTGTCGGTCAGAACGAGTGGATGAATAAGGTTTAGAATTATGGATAGAATATAATCGTTTCAAGATACTCTGGAAATGAGGCTGAAAATGGTGTTTCGAATAGGTTCGCCGGTAAGTGTTTCAGGTTCTTCGTCAAGAGGTGAATTCGGTTGACGGACAGGATCACCTTCTTCTTGTCTCCAATGATTAAGTAGACTACGAACCCATCAAATGAATTGGTTGATTCATTCTGGTGACTCTGTTTTCGGAGCTTAGTTGAAACTCCATATCGAAATAGATGTCGGAATCCAAGGAATTCGAATTGGTTGGGGGATTCATCTTGTACGATCAGATGAAGGATTTTCGATAAGAAATAGATTATAGGATGTAGATTAGTATCCTGCAATACATAATTTACATATACATATATAATACTAAAATCTCATAAGTTACGGAGGAATCTACGGAACCTGTCAGGCAAATATAACAATAACAGATACGCTAAGATATGAATTAGCAGATACGCTAAGATATGAATTTTGGTCTTTACACTATTCATGCAGTCAATGCAGTAAAACGTGTCTAGACTAAGAATGATAAGCAGGTAATTTCCTAAGGATGATAAGCAGATGATTTCTGACTAGAAAATGATAAGCAAAACTTTTGACATGCAGACACGGTCGAAGTCCAGACTTACTAATGCATCCTAAGAACTATCAGTTAGACATTCTAATGCAAGACCTGGTTCACTAAGACCACCGCTCTGATACCAACTGTCAAGACCCGTCCAAATCCATCCGGACGAAGTCCATATCGATTATAAACGATTCACAACAGTTGATTACATCACGAGGTACTTGACCTCTATATGATACATTTTACAAACATTGCATTCGTTTTTGAAAAGACAACCTTTCATTACATTGCAAATTGACGTCATGCATACCATTTCATAATATATCTAACTATAATAGACTTAATAATAAACTTGATGAACTCAACGACTGGAATGCAACGTCTTTTGAAATATGCCATTAATGACTCCAAGTAATGTCCCTAAAATGAGCAAATGCACAGCGGAAGATTTCTTTCATACCTGAGAATAAACATGCTTTAAAGTGTCAACCAAAAGGTTGGTGAGTTCATTAGTTTAACATAAATAATCATTTCCAACATTTTAATAGACCGCAAGATTTTCATTTCTCATAAATATACGTCCCATGCATAGAGACAAAATATCATTCATATGGATTGAACACCTGGTAACCGACATTCACAATATGTATATAAGAATATCCCCATCATTCCGGGATCCTCCTTCGGACATGATATAAATTTCGAAGTACTAAAGCATCCGGTACTTTGGATGGGGCTTGTTGGGCCCGATAGATCTATCTTTAGAGTTCGCGTCAATTAGGGTGTCTGTTCCCTAATTCTTAGATTACCAGACTTAATAAAAAGGGGCATATTCGATTTCGATAATTCAACCATAGAATGTAGTTTCGATTACTTGTGTCTATTTCGTAAAACATTTATAAAAGCAGCGCATGTATTCTCAGTCCCAAAAATGTAAAGAGTAAAAGGGAGCAAATTAAACTCACGCATATAAATATTGTAAAACAGATAATAAAGCATTTGCATGTATTCTCAGTCCCAAAAATGTAAAGAGTAAAAGGGAGCAAATGAAACTCACACATATAAATATTGTAAAATAGATAATAAAGCATTTGCATGTATTCTCAGTCCCAAAAATGTAAAGAGTAAAAGGGAGCAAATGAAACTCACGCATATAAATATTGTAAAACAGATAATAAAGCATTTGCATGTATTCTCAGTCCCAAAAATGTAAAGAGTAAAAGGGAGCAAATGAAACTCACCTAATGTATTTTGTAGTAAAAATACATATAACGTCATTTAACAAGTATAGGGTTGGCCTCGGATTCACGAACCTATATCATTCATATATATATATATATATATATATTAATACATATAATCGTAATTGAACACATTCATGTTTATATCTTATTTATCTTTTGTATATATATATATATATATATATATATATATATATATATATATATATATATATATATATATATATATTCAATATGTGTATATATTCAAATTACTTATTATTTATATAGTTACATTGATATATATGTATATTTGATTAGTATTATTCATAAAATAGATATTAATTTGTTATATATGTATATTTATGTAAAAGTCATTAATATCATTAACACATACTTATATGTATTGTTGCTTTAAAATGTTTTTATATACATAATGTTTATTTAGTAAAATAATATTAATAATAGTAATAAAAATTGTATCTGATTATAATGATGATATGAATAATAACAATACTAATAATAATAATATTTATAGCAAATTTTATTACTAACAATAGTTAGGATAATAATTTTAGTAATTTAATAATAATGATACACCTATTATTAATATTAATACATATAATTATCTAATTATATTGATCATAATGATAATGACAATAATACTAATATTCATAATTGTATATAATATTATGATAATAAATGATAATTCTTATGTATACATTATATTAATAATAATACTAATAGTAATTATAATACATGTAATAATAACAATAATTAATAAGTACAAAAATAATAATAACAATAATAATAATTATAATGAAAATGATATTATAAATAATAACAAAAATTAAACTACCTTCAATAGGAGAAAGCTTAAAAAAAATAATGCTCCAGGAGGGACTCAAACCCGAGACCTCTCGTTAATATGAAAATCCCCTTAACCAACGAACCATTACTTACTTATTGTTAAATCGCGCACGATTATAAATTTAATAAGTATGAAACCGTTTATCACTTCATTCACATAAAATCATAACTTTAACATTATCTTCTCGCCATCTTCATCCTCGAACATCTATTATCAATCCCTATCATTGATCATCTTTACAGTTCAAATGGATATGGGTCTCGGCCTAATTATCACTTTCACAAGTCCACAATCAACTAACCCATTCATTTTGATCAAATGGATTTCACAAGTCCAACATGTAACATGAAGGTTTCATTCGGTTTATATTGATCAAAACTATCATCAAGCCCAACAAGGGAGTTCAAAAGTAATAATATGGCCCAAATGCAATATGATATTGCTTGGTTTTTCAGTTTAGTAAAAAAATAAACGACATATGAATCTCTTTTCAAATATAATATATTTCCATTGTCTGCCACTTTATCAACCAAACAATAAATAAATCAAAAGTGACTCTTCCAAAAAAAAGTGGCAAGAATGTAACCGATATATAATTGTTCCCGAGATCAGTGACAAATGGAAAGAAATTTCTTTGTTACTCGTGTTGTGTAGTAGTAGGTTAATCATGGTTGGTCTTCGAACAGCTGTATTAGCAGCTTGTGTAGCTTATCCGATTAGAACAGGAACGTATGCAGCCTGGTTCGAATAAAATAAGACAGAAGTTGAGCAGTAGCAACTACAATTAACCATGGTGGTTTGGTGACGTTTGATGGCTGCGGTAGCAGAAGCAACAAGTAGCGAGCAGAGAGTAAAAAGACTGGAATTGTTATAGCAGCAACAATGACAACGAGTGGTGTTTGTTACAATTAGAACGGAACAGAAGTAGAAAAAATTCAAGTATGGGTACCCGTTACTCAAGTGTTGGTGATGGTTGTTCAAGGTGATTAGCTTAAGGTGGTTCTTGGTTTGTGTTTGTACCACATAAATGAAGATGATGGTAGAGTGGTGACGGTTGGGGTCCTTGTTGGTGATGATTGACGGCGGTTGGAGTGGTGGTGAATCATGGTGATGGTGCAGGTTTGAAAGATGGCCGATAGTTATGGTGGAGATGGTGACAAGTTGTTGATGGCGGGTTTGGTTATGGTATTGAAACAAGATCACATATAAATTGGTATTAATGGAAACAAGGTGGTGAGTATGTGTGTGGTTTTTATTATGTTAGAATCCCTCATGTATAAGTATCTACAGATGAGATAGTGAGGATTAAAGAAAAACAGTATTACATGATTGAAATTTGACACAGTAATATATTGCATTCTCAATCAGTTCACGGGTGTTATGAATCTCATAATTAGATAGGCAAAATAGAAAGTGGATAGACAACTCATAATAATTAGTATATAATAATAATATCAATTTAAAACGTGTAACTTGAAAATATATCTACCGACACTTCTATTATATCGGTGTCCGTTGTTAATCAGTGGCGGATAAAAGTTTTTAGGAAAGTCCTAAAATTTTAAATTAAATAAATTTATTTATTTCAGTCTTTTAGGGTGTAAAATTGGTCATTAATTATATATAATTATTTAAATAAAAATTAAATTAATTATGAGCTCCCAACCCCAAATAAAAATACTAATTGTTAAAATTAATTAAATAGATTCTAATTATATTTTTAACAAAGCTATAATTCGTATAACTTATTTTCAGATCACCGTCTGTTTCAAAATTACATAAGTTTGAATTTAACTAGCTTAATATCAATCGAAACATCAAACGAGTAATACAACCATTTAATATTTATTTTTAATATACTTTATTTACATATATTTTAAATAATAATAATATGTTATTTTTATCTTATTAATAACAACAACATAAAATTCTTCAAATTATATTTCGAACTATTATTTATATATACATACACACATAACTATTTATGATTAATTGTTCATGAATCGTCGAGGGCAGTCGAAGGGTAAATAAATACATGAACATAGTTCAAAGTTTTTGAGGTTTCAACATTACATACTTTGCTTATAGTGTCGGAAACATTAAATCATATAAAGTTAAAGTTTAAATTTGGTCGGAAATTTCCGGGTCATCACAATTCTAACAGAAACGTCGAACAGTTGTAATTCATTTAGTGATGGTTGTTATGGTGTTGGTATTGGTTTATGATCAAGAATGCAGCAGCAGTAGTAGCAGCTTTATGGGTGTGGTACTTCGACAAAGAGAAACAGAAAACGCAGGTGGTGGTTATTGATGAAAGTTGTAGGGTGGTCGATGGTTAAGCCGTGGTGGTTTCGGTATTAGAGGATAGTGGCCAATTAGAAATAGCTTAAGAAACAAAATAGTAGTTTGGTTTTTGAGTATGGGTCTCGTTGGCTTCCATCAAGAAAGAAGAGAGAAAATAGAGAAAAGGAAAAGAAAAGATGAGTAAAGTATAGGTTCAATGCATGTTAGATTTTATATACAGAGATCGATTAGCTGGAATGGACTAAATTAAGATTTAAGATATCAACAAAACCAAAAGCAACAAAAAAAAAATAGTCTAGTGGATATAAGTTAGTATGTCTTGATGCATATATGTAAAGTATATATAACATATAAGTGATGGTGAGATGAAACAAAGATAACGGATTCGGTTGGAAGCACTTATCACACAATGATCAATAATATTAATAATAATATAATTATAACATAATAATAATAATTTTAATGAAATTGTCAATAATAGGATTGTTAATGATATTTATGATAATAATACTAGTTATTGATAATATCATTAGTAATAATAATGTTTGTATATATATATATATATATATATATATATATATATATATATATATATATATATATATATATATATATATATATATATATATATATATATATATATATATATATATATATATATATATATATATATATATATATATATATTATGTATTAGACCTAATATTATTAATAATACAAATATTAATGTTATTATAAGTAAGAATAATGAAAGTAATGATCATAGTATTAATATTTACATTTATACATTAACTTATGAATTACATTTTATTATTTCCAATTATTATATACATACATTTATATACATATGTATTTATTAACAATTAATAGTTCGTGAATCGTCGAAACAGTCAAAGGGTAATTGCATAAATGAAAACACTTTAAAATATTTGAGATTCATCATTACAGACCTTGCTTAACGTGTCGAAATTATATTTAGATTAGGTTTAAATTTGATCGGAAATTTCCGGGTCGTCACAGTACCTACCCGTTAAAGAAATTTCGTCCCGAAATTTGATTAGGATGGTCATGGCTGACAATAAATATGTTTTCATGACTCATACAAATTGGAAATTAGAGTTTTATCATTAGTGAATGATATAGATAAAACAAATCGTTTATGTGAAGCATATGAGTGAAGCTATCACAAACGTGAAATGAGGAAGGTAAGTTTCATCATAACTTTTGACGTTGTCTTGGTTGAATTCCGGAATTCAAGGGATTTAAGAAAATCTTCTAATCGAAAAGAAAATGTAATAGCACAATTTATTAGCAACTGTTGGAATTACGGACGAACAGGAATATCAAGGAAATCTTTCCATGATATACTTAGAGATTAATTAGAATGAAAGAGTTATGTAATGTGGCACATGATGATGGTATGATCTACTAGGAACCATCATCACGTTTCATTAGAAACTCAGCATGACTTACTATAATATAATCACGTTGGTCAAGCGCCATTATATTATACTAACTAATTCTTCAATTCCCTACACTTCTTCAGAATTCATTCCTAATTTATACTTGAGTTTTACAGAAGTTTCCAATTTAATGGAATACAGAAAACACGAAGAGGTAGATAATTTCGGACAAGAATATTTATGAAAATATCCTCAGAAATATCGAAGATATTTATGATGATATTTTGGAATTTCTAAGTTCGAAGGTTGATGAAGGAAATTTCCGCATGATTTTTAACATGACTTCGGAGCAAGATATTCTCTAAAGATTTCATCAGAAATAGAATCATCAGGATTCTTTATGTACAAGTTTAGTCCTTGTGATTTGTCCTTAGTCTCCTTCATGGTTAGCTCAATCCGTTTTTCATTACCTAATTTCTAATCGAGCGTTCCCAACACTCCATTCTTTATCATCAAACTCTTGGTCATTTAGGTCATCTACAATTTTACTGTTTCGTCTGCATTTAATGCAGCCATATCTTAATCGTCGGTTATCAATCCGAGGTGTTATCAGGAGAATTGTGTTTTTAGATGATTAAACGTTGATGGTAGTATGGTGGAATATAAAAGGTTCTCTGGTAACAATAAATGAGCACGCATATATATATATATCAAGGTTATAATAAGGTTGTTTTGAATGAAAAGTCGAAGTTGTCTTGCTGGAGCTGTGACAAAATTGGTTATTTTGAAAAAGAACTGCAAAGTTATTTTGGGTAATAACAACACTAAAGGAATTAGCACAGCTACGTGTTAAATGATTACTCAGTTTTCGAGAGTTTTTCAGGTGCATAACTATAAACATCAATCTTTTCTTCCGTAGATGAAGTGCGGTTGGTTCATCCTCTCGATTGAGGTGTTTTCAAGAATCGCGAAAGGTTTGAACGCGGGTTGTAATCGTCAAGATGCAAATGAGGTTTAAGATGAAATCAAGTGGCAAACTTGAAGAGATGTTTAGTTTCATATGTTATAATCAATATTTTAATTCATTTTAATTGTCCAATATTATTAGTCCACAGTCGATAGTCCACAGTTAACAGTCCAATAATTCATATATAGTTTAATATATAATATTCGAATTAATTAATACGTATCGTGACCCGTGTACATGTCTCAGACTCGATCACAACTCCAATTATATATATTATTGTAGAATCAACCTCAACGCTGTATAGAGAACTCGATCATTACTTCATATAGAGTGTCTATGGTTATTCCAAATAATATATAAATGCGTCAATATGATATGTCAAAACCTTGTATACGTGTCCCGATATTTAAAGTGCGTAAAATAAATAACATAAATTAAATAACGATAAATAAAGTACGTAAAGTAAATAACAGAAATTAAATGACGATAAATAAAATTGCGAGAATGTAAATTGCGATAATTAAATTATGATAAATAAAATGTAATCAGTTAGCTAGGAACAATTAGCTAGGAACAGTTAGTGTGGATTCTTAACAAAATTTCTCATAGTTAATTTGTTTGTTTCTAACAAATTTTATTTTGTCAAATGTTTTCTTCATTATGCCACTTGTTGGATTCTGATAAATCAAAAACCAAATATGAAATTGGATGAAAATGGTTATTCCGTGGTGAATGGATTTGTATATCGGTGAATGTATGTAGGATAGTAAATGACTGTTGAATCATATTCGAAGAATGTACAGTGTAACTTATTAGTGTGAAATCTAAATATTCTTCGGGTATTACCTACCCGTTAAAATATTTTCACCATTAACAGTTTGTACAAAAGAATTTTTAATTACCATCTTTATGAAAACATATATACATATATATTTTCTTCAGATGTAATCATGGATTTAATGAGTTAACATAATATTAATCTCATTTGATTTACCATTAGAACTAGAATGGATAATCTCCAAAACTTTAGAGATTACTTAATCGCCATGTCGAACGGGGATAAATGATGTAGAAAATCATGTAGAAAGATGATTACGCTTGAGGTACAGAATGAGGTGTTGAGACATGGATTATTGATGATACTGGTGCTGTTGCTGATGGTACTGTTGGTACCGGTGATGTTGTTGAGGCTGGTAAATTTTGCACCATATTCTCCAAATTTATTAATCGAGTGCGAAGCTTGTTAACTTCTTCCATTACTCCAAGATGATTGTCGGTCAGAACGAACGGATGAATAAGGTTTAGAATTTTAGATAGAATATAATCGTGGCGAGATATTCGGGAAATGAGTGAGAAAATAGTATCTCGAACAGGTTCGCCGGTAAGTGCTTCAGGTTCACCGCCAAGAGGTGAATTTGGTTGATGGAAAGAATCACTTTTTTTTGTCTCCAATGATTGAGTAGGCTACGAACCCATCAAATGAATTGGTTGATTCATTCTGGTGACACTGTTTTCGGAGCTTAGGTGAAACTCCATATCGAAATAGCTGTAGGAATCCGAGGAATTCGAACTGGTTAAGGGATTCATCTCGTACGATCATATGAAGGATTTTTGATAAGAAATAGATTATAGGATGTAGATTAGTACCCTGCAATATATAATTTACATATGCATATATAATACTAAAATTCCATAAGTTACGGAGGAATCTACGGAAGCTGTCAGGCAAAGTCTACAGTAATAGATACGCTAAGATATGAATTTTTATCTGTACACTATTCATTTTGTCTGTACACTATTCATGCAATCCATGCAGTAAGATATGTCTAGATTAAGAATGATAAGCAAGTGATTCCCTAAGAATGATAAGCAGATAATTTTTGACACAAAATGATAAGCAGAACTTTTGACATGCAGACACGGTCAAAGTCCAGACTCACTAATGCATCTAAACAACTATCAGTTAGACACACTAATGCAAGACCTGGTTCGCTAAGACCACCGCTCTGATATCACCTGTAGTGACCCGTCCTAATCCATCTGGATGAAGTCATCAACATTTGGTTCCATCGCGAGGTGATGTCCTAAATATGCCATGAATGACTCCACGTAATATCTTTAAGATGAGCAAATGCACAGTGAAAGATTTCTTTCATACCTGAGAATAAACATGCTTAAAAGTGTCAACCAAAAGGTTGGTGAGTTCATAGGTTTATCATAACAATCATTTCAATATCTTAATAGACCACAAGATTTCATATACACAAATGTTTTAATAAAAATATTCTAAGTGGTTGAGCACTTGGTAATCATACTTAACATTTAATCAATGTCGCATATTCCCTTTATTATGAAATCTCACTACACTGTACCAAGAGTAGTCACCGAAACGAAGTACTGTGTAACCGTTAAATACTGGTCGTCCAGTCCGGTTGGAGTTGTCAGGCCCGATAGATCTATCAACAGGATTCGCGTTTACAATACTCATGTAAATAGTAGTTACCAAGCTACAGGGAAGTATATGCCAGTGGTACAACTCAACGTAGAATGTATTTTAAGTACTTGTGTCTATTTCGTAAAACATTTATAAAAGCAGCGCATGTATTCTCAGCCCAAAAATATATATTGCAAAAGCAATTAAAAAGGGAGCAAATGAAACTCACCATACTGTATTTTGTAGTAAAAATACATATGATGACATTTAACAAGTGTAGGGTTGGCCTCGGATTCACGAACCTATATCACTCAAATATATATATTAACACATATCACATTTAATCAAATAAGTTTATTTATTTTTATAAGGTATTAAGATTAATATCTTTATATATTACATTAATAATATATTATAAAAATGATGTATAATTTAATTAAGGTTATAATAATATATTAGTTAATATATATTAAAAACATGTTAGTACGTAATACTAGTATACTTGTAATATATTTTTATAAATAAAATCATTTGTTTGTTAAAATAATAATTATAATAGTACTAAAATAATATTAGTAAAGATAAAATAATAATAATAATTAGATTTAATAATGACAATAATAATAATAATATTGATAGTTATAATAACTATAAAAATGTTAATTTTACTACTAATGATAATAATGATAATAATTTTAATAATAATAATAATAATAATAATAATAATAATAATAATAATAATAATAATAATAATAATAATAATAATAATAATAATAATAATAATAATAATAATAAAAATTCTACCTCAAAGAAGAAGTAGCCCTTAAAAAAATTGCCCAAGTTCGGGTTTGAACCCGCGACGTCCCGCTTAACCCGATAACATCCTTAACCATTGCACTATTTCTATTTCTATGATCAAAACAGACACCATATATATATATATATATATATATATATATATATATATATATATATATATCCCGTATATGTGTGTTTCCTAATAATCATCATTACATCATTAACATAATCTTCTCATAACAACACCAATATTATCATAACTAAATTATCATCTAATTATTCTATCTTTCACGATCATAATACCATCATCATTAGATCATATTCATCATCGTTATTCCGCTGCCATAACAACAATTTTCATTTGGTTTCTTCGTGACCTCATCATCTTAATTTTATCCTATCATCATCTTAATAATCAATTATGTATATGTATTATTATCTTTATATTATCATATCATGTATCGTTTTCATTTTCATATTTCATCCTCGTATCATCTCATTCCCTATCACTGTATATCATCGATGCAAGTAGCTGCAACAGCAGCATATAACTCGAGCAAAAGATGGAATGCAGTTAAACAACCAGCCCAATTCGAAAGCCCAATTCATTTAGTTCTACCCATTAAACAAACAAGTCCAAGAGACACTCATTTGGCCCAACAAGCAATTTAAGACTTCGACCTAAATATTTGAAACAAAACATTACGATCATCGAACAGTAGGTCATCATGGTAGGGTTCGTTGTTTTTTTTTATACCGAATAGATCCAAGAATAGTTGTTATGGAATTTAGGATCCTAGGAAAATAATCTTCATCGTGACCTCTCCATTATCTCATCTACCAATCATCTTATTCTATCTATCTTGTTATCATTTATCAAATATCGTCCCATTATCATTATCGTTATGATTGGATTAAAACAGAAACGTATATTATGGGTTTTAACGTTTTGCATTTGTAGTTTGTGGTGGTGTTGTGTATTGGATAATTTATGGCGATGGTTCCCTGCGAACAGCAGCATGAACTAGTCAGTGGTATGGTGGTTTTGTAAGATGAAACAAAAAACAGCTCGTATATAGAGCCGTAGTAGAGATTGGTGATGGTTGGTGATATTAGTTGATTGTAATAATAAAAAAAAAACGCAGTCCTAGTATCATGAATTTATGGTGGTGATGACGGTTTTACCTCAAACGAAGTGGTGGTCCTGTAATTGTAATAGATACGAAAAAGTTGCAGCTCGATGGTTGTTGTTTGATTCTAACAGAAACGTCGAACAGTAGTAATTCATTTAGTGATGGTTGTTATGGTGTTGGTATTGGTTTACGATCAAGAATGCAGCAGCAGTAGTAGCAGCTTTATGGGTGTGGTACTTCGACAAAGAGAAACAGAAAACGCATGTGGTGGTTATTGATGAAAGTTGTAGGGTGGTCGATGGTTAAGCCGTGGTGGTTTCGGTATTATAGGATAGTGGCCAATTAGAAATAGCTTAAGAAACAAAATAGTAGTTTGGTTTTTGAGTATGGGTCTCGTTGGCTTCCATCAAGAAAGAAGAGAGAAAATAGAGAAAAGGAAAAGAAAAGATGGGTAAAGTATAGGTTCAATGCATGTTAGATTTTATATACAGAAATCGATTAGCTGGAATGGACTAAATTAAGATTTAAGATATAAACAAAACCAAAAGTAACAAAAAAAAAATAGTCTAGTGGACATAAGTTAGTATGTCTCGATGCATATATGTAAAGTATATATATAATATATAAGTGATGGTGAGATGAAACAAAGATAATGGATTCGGTTGGAAGCACTTATCACACAATGATCAATAATATTAATAATAATATAATTATAACATAAAACATGATAATAATAATTTTAATGAAATTGTCAATAATAGGATTGTTAATGATATTTATGATAATAATACTAGTTATTGATAATATCATTAGTAATAATAATGTTTGTATATATATATATATATATATATATATATATATATATATATATATATATATATATATATATATATATATATATATATATATATATATATATATATATATATATATATTATGTATTAGACCTAATATTATTAATAATACAAATATTAATGTTATTGTTAGTAAGAATAATGAAAGTAATGATCATAGTATTAATATTTACATTTATACATTAACTTATGAATTACATTTTATTATTTCCAATTATTATATTTATACATACATTTATATACATATGTATTTATTAACAATTAATAGTTCGTGAATCGTCGAAACAGTCAAAGGGTAATTGCATAAATGAAAACACTTCAAAATATTTGAGATTCATCATTACAGACCTTGCTTAACGTATCGAAATTATATTTAGATTAGGTTTAAATTTGATGGGAAATTTCCGGGTCGTCGCAGCAAGGAACTTGAAATTCCCCTGGATCGGAACAAACAATAAGAAACTCAGGTGTTTCAGATGGATCTACAGGATCAACTGTATTTGAATAAAGAGGGCAAAAACCTTCCTTTTCTCGTTCTTTTAATTTCTCCATAAGTTCAGGTAACCAATCTTCATTAGAAACACACTCGGATTTTTCACTAGAAACTTCATCATTTTCACTAGCTTTCTCATTAACTTCTTCATCCTCATCAAATGACCCATGCATTAAAATGACATCATCACGAACAAGACGAACTTCTTAATTTCTTGATCATACTCCTCTTCTACCATTTCAAATTCCCATAAATACCTCAAACCAGGGTTATAAATATCAACCCTATTCACTTCTCTAACCATATTAACCTTTTCAAAACGAACTTCCTTTGATTTTTCAGAATCAGCTGGAACTTTTCCTTCGACAAGTTGAAATAACTTAGTAACATTGCGCTCTGAGTTTTGAATAGACGCTTGATGATTATTTTGCACTTAGGAAAGTTGAGCTTTTATGTTACCAGTAGCTTCATTTTGATTCTTGATGAAAGTTAAGATGCTTTCTTCAAGATTGGATTTCTTTTTGGGTTGAGCATTAGAAGAAGAATTTGGAATGAAGGGCGCTCTAACAGGATAGAAACCGGGTGGATTTTTATTATTATTAGGATAAGGTGCATTATAATTATTATGATAATTTGGATTCCCTCCTTGATATTGATTCACATACGAGACATATTTAACTTGTTCCATAGTAAAACTAGCAACACAATCTTTCGTAGCATGAGGACCTTGACATTTTTCACAACCTACTTAATTACATGCATCTCATTGGTAAGCTTTTCTATTTGCCTTCCTAAATTACCCAACTATGCATTCATAGCTTTAATCACATCCACATAATCATAACTAATAGATTTGACAGAACGGGAAATGTCTAAGTCTTGATGCCATTCGTGGGAATGACCAGCTAACTTATTAATCAACGATTCAGCTTCTTCGGTAGTTTTACTCATGATATTACATCCATCAAACGTATCAATCTCTCTTTTTGTAGCAATGTCACAACCTTTATAGAAAATAGTTACCTTTTTAAATGTACTCAAACCATGTTGTGGACATTCCCTAAGCAATTGACCAAATCTAACCAATGCAGAGTAAAGTGTCTCATTAGATTTCTTGCGAAAATTAGCAATTTTAGTTTGAAGGATGACAGTTTTGGATGCGGGAAAGAAACGAGTTAAAAAAATTTCAACCATAATATCCCAACTAGTGATATCTCCTTCGGGAATTGAATTTAACCACTCTATAGCTTCATCTTTTAATGACCACGGAACCAAACGAAGATAACTTATATTACTTTCAACATTAGAGATATTAAACAGATTGCAAATATCCAAGAAGTTTCGAATGTGCGCATTAGCATCTTCTTTTTCAGTACCCCAAAATTGGTTATCCTTAAGCAATGAAAGATAGGACCCTTAATATCAAAATTTTCAGTTATAGTCGGCTGAGTAATGGCGTGACCTAATCCTTCTCGACCCGCTTTCATTAACACTTCCATTGAATTATCAGTAGTCATTTCAGTGTCTGAACCAAAGGGAGATCCCAAATAATTAGAATCAGTACTAGAAGGTGTACTAGACAATGGACTATCTTTAGTTTGAGAAGTAGTTCCTTCATCAAAGTTTAATTTCGTAACAATATTCGGGTCTTTAGAATGTTTAAATAGTATATCGGGATTGGGTAACATGTCTTCTAAGACGGGATTCTTGGATCGAGTATTCATGTGATCTAAAATCATAAAAAGAAACTTTTTAGATTTTATTGTATGCAGACAATTTAATTTTAATCTAATTTCTTTATTTACTATCGATTTTATCTTAATGACGAAATATTGGACATCTTTTAATATTTTAGTAGAATTTAAATTAATAAATATAATAATAATAAATATTAATGACATAACTATAATTATTAAATACCAACTTTTATCGCATAACAACGAATAATCAAACATAAATCAGCCTATTAAATCTTTCAATATTTAAGTGACAGTCAACGTCTAGGTTCGAGCAGAAGCCTTTAAATCGGAACCCCAGCAACCCTCCCCTAAAGGAAGACCATTATCACTTGTTTTCAAGAAATATTAATAACAAAAATATATCAAACTTCCGTATTTACCGCGTTCCCTGGCAGCGGTGCCAAAAAGTTGATGTGTAAAAGTGTGCAGTACTTAATTTGCCTTTTCAAACTTTTAAATTTATATAACCTTTAATTAATACACTTTTAACACCCTAAAGAGTAACAAGACCCGATTAGATGTAGTATTTTAGGTTATCGTCCCAAGAGAGCGTAGATGCGTTTTGAAGTTGGTTTATTATGTAGTCCAGCTCTTGTTAAAGAACTAGAAGTATGATTTTTATATTTTTAGTTGTTGTTTAGGTTTTGAATATTATCTCTTAGGAAAGAGAAAATTGAAAGTACATTCTTAAAGAATTAAATAACAAAATATAAAGCAAGAAATAAAGATTAAGATAAACAATTATAAATAAAAGCAGTTACATGAACGAATAACTTATACGAGAATCATATTAGGCAAGTTTCATGACTTATATTAACACAAATCAAAATAATAATCATAGACCAACTATTATCCCTAAACAGGTTAAGACAAGTGTTGCATATCATTCAATAGGCCGGACTTAAAGCATATGCTACACACGTGTTGTTCATGGCTAACATCTCAATTCTTAGTGTTCAATTCAACTACATTATACATATCAATCTTATGATGAGAATTAACATGCAAATAGATTGACAAATTATATAAATTATTAAACATCAAGTAGATCAACTCAAGTTACTAGCTGAAAGTCAATAATTACTTGGATCTCATGCAATCATTAATTAAACACATCCAAACAAAGGTTCTTCGACTAAGCCTAATAATATTAAATTCTATTATATAAGTGTAATTCAAATTCAACAAGTTTATCAATACTAATGTTGTTTAACTTAATTGCATGCAATCCAATTTAACAAGTTTGATTGACTAGATCTAAACAAGTAGCATGAATCGAATAATAGATTGTTGGATTAAGTGCTAATTAATCCTAAAATCAAGTTATCTAATCATTAAGCATGACAAACAAGCATATTAAAACATAGAAGATTCAAAACAGTTTAAATAATCATCACAGAAACTCAATTTATACAGATCTGGAAAAACCAGAAACTGCACAGAATGAAGCACGAAGCTGTCAAGACCCGTCCTAATCCATCTAGACGAATACATTACAATTGATTTCATCGCGAGGAACTTGACCTCTATATGATACATTTTACAAACATTGCATTCGTTTTTAAAAGACAAACTTTCATTACATCAACAGTTGACGGCATGTATACCATTTCATAATATATCCAACTATAATTGACTTAGTAATAATCTTGATGAACTCGACGACTCGAATGCAACATCTTTTGAAATATGTCATGAATGACTCCCAGTAATATCCTTAAAATGAGCTAATGCACAGCGGAAGATTTTTTTCATACCTGAGAATAAATATGCTTTCAAGTGTCAACCAAAAGGTTGGTGAGTTCATTAGTTTACCATAAACATTCATTTCCATCATTTTAATAAACCACAAGATTTTTATTTTTAGATCTCATAAATATACGTCCCATGCATAGACACAAAAATATTATTCATATGGATTGAACACCTGGTAACCGACATTAACAAGATGCATATAGAATATCCCCATCATTTCGGGACACCCATCGAACATGATAAAATCGAAGTACTAAAGCATTCCAAATTCCAGAATGGGGCTTGTTGGGCCCGATAGATCTATCTTTAGGATTCACGTCAATTTGGGGGTCTGTTCCCAAATTCTTAGGCTACCAAGCTAAAAGGGGCATATTCGGCTTCGATCCATTCAACCATATAATGTAGTTTCGATTACTTGTGTCTATTTCGTAAAATATTTATAAAAGCGCATGTATTCTCAGTCCCAAAAATATATATTGCAAAAGCATTTAAAAAGGGAATAATGAAAATCACCTATTATATTTTGTAGTAAAAATACATATGACTATATTGAACAATACAGGGTTGGCCTCGAATTCACGAACCTATATCATTTGTATATTTATATTAAAACATATACTCGTAATCGATTAAATATATTTATATATAATTGTTGATAGAGTTAAGTTAAATATATTTTTATATGGGGATTACTTGTTTGTAATTAATAATTATGATAATACTAATATTAGTAATAATATTGATACTTTATAATAATGGTAAAGGTGATAATAATAATGTTAATAATGATATTAGTAATGACAATAATATTAACTTGTATTAAAGTAACTATGATAATATTTATAATAATTCTTTTAAAACATACTTTAATTAAGATCTTAATAATTTTCATAATAATATTTATATCTAAAATTTCTATATTTTTAATCTTAACAATATTATTAAACTTGTATATTTATAGTTATAATAATCATAACTTTCGTGTTTAATTTATAAACTAATGACTATAGTTTCTTTTAATATTACTTTGCATTCATAATCATAATTTACATGTGTTCAAATAGTTATAATCAATCTCCTAATCTTTATCATAACACTTTTTATCATAAATTAACCTATTTAGTATTCTCGCAATCCCAATATTGTTACTAGCAAAAAATAACACAAATATTACTATAAATAATAATATTATTGATGATAATACTAAATGATGGTACTAATATAGTTAGTAAATATAATTAACTTAATAATACTAATGATATACATGTATTAATGTTAATAATAATAACAAGTTACTTATCATAATAAATACATAATAATAATAATAATAATAATAATAATAATAATAATAATAATAATAATAATAATAATAATAATAATAATATTAATAATAATAATAATAATAATAATAATAATAATAATAATAATAATAATAATAATAATAATAATAATAATTAGTATTAGCAAAAATAATAATAATAATAATAATAATTATTATTATTATTATAATTCCAATATTAATTATAATACAAGTAATAATAATACAGTAATAATAGTACTAATAACAATAATATTAATAATGATAATACTAATAATTTTTAAGTGTTAATACTAGTAATAATAATAATACTACAACTTAATAATAATAATGATAGTAGTAACATTAGTAATAACAATTTTAACAACAATAGTTAATACTAGCAATATTAATAATAATAATAATAATAATAATACTAATACTAATAATAATAATAATAATAATAATAATAATAATAATAATAATAATAATAATAATAATAATAATAATAATAATAACAACAATAATAATACTAGAAGTAAAATAAATAACAAGGTATACCCTTTTAAATCTTTGAGTAAAAAGATATGCTGCAGACGGGATTCGAACCCAAGACCTCACGCTCACTCACTAACCCCTTAACCAACCTTCCAGTTTCATTTTTCTGTTATTAAACCTATATGTTATGAATATAACCCGTATTTAACTGGTTCTATATTCCTCCTCCTTCTTTAAAAATAATTAGTCGACTACAACCCAAATTAATCACAGATTTGGATTCGTAAATATAGCTAGATTAATAAATATTAATTGTTTTCAGTAATAGGAAAAAAATATATAAAAAAATTTAAGAAAGGCCTGCTGCTGGGTTACGATTTTCTTAAAGAAAAAATATAGTGATTTTGATTTTTAATAAGATTTAGGCAAATCTTTCAACATGAAATATGTTGTATATCATTCATATAAACTTCCTAATTCATCAATTTAATTTGATTTGTAACAGAAAACTCGAATTTGAAGGATGAATAATGTTTGACTTTTTAAAACCACAACTTTGACTTGAAAATTCGATCTTGATATAATGAAGTGGATTTTGAAACTTAGCAGGTAGTTTACATAGATAAATCCTAACAAAACTGTTTTATTAAATTTTGGGATTTGTTTCGAATTCTTGGTTTTGCCACACAAAAAAAAATACTCGTACAGAGTATTTGTTTGAAAAGAAAAATTCGTTTATATTCTCAGCTTTAAGTAATTGCAGGTAGTTATAGTTGTGATTGAGGGTGGAGAAACTGAGTGAATTCTATCTATATCATAGAGTGATCGTTTATTATGTATTGCAATTGATATCGTCGTGATTTAGACAGGAAACCAATTACAGAGAAATAGAATATAAAGTGATTGTGATAGATAACAAATTTTGGATATATTCTTGTGAGTAAACACTGATTGGTACGATAACAAATCTCCTACAACTGGAAAGTGATTTTAAATTGAAAACGTACTTCGATATTTAAATTTATATATACATCAGTATTTATATATTTGTTATTAATAGTATAAATTTATTAATATATTCTATTAATATTATTAGTTTTAATAGGAATACTGATAATAATAAATAATAATAATAATAATAGAGATAATAATAATAATATTAATAAAATTTTTATCAAAATTATACTAATAATAATAAGAAGAAAATTAATTATAAAAGAAAAGATAATAATACTAGTATTCATGATAATTATAACATATTGTATTATTTATAATAATAATGATAACTATGAAAATATAATGATTTTTAGTGATAACGATAATAATTTTAAAATAATAATAATAATAATAATAATAATAATAATAATAATAATCATAATAATGTAACAAGTTACATGTATCAATTTTATATCTATGTATTACTATCTTAATAATATTAATAATACTGTTATTAATACTAATATTAATATTTATATTTTTTTTATGAAAGTAAATATAATAACTATAATTTATTTTGTAATTACATGTATTAATATTACATTTTATCAGTTATGTACTACCATAATATATTTACATTGAATATTTAATATTTATACATTTAATATTTTGATAACGTTGGTAAATTATGTTTGAACCATTTATATACGATATACTATATATATTTAAAATAGTAATCTTTAGTTATTTAAAGTTATCTTTCATACTAATTAAATTACTAAATAGTTCATTAATATATTTGATATAATTGTTTACATATATAATTATTTATATTTACATTTCTGGTTAAAGGTTCGTGAATCGTAGGGAGAAGTCAAAGGTCAAATGAATCCATCTAAACAGTTCAAAAATTTTAAGACTCAATATTACAGACTTTGCTTATCGTATCGAAATCATATAAGATCAAAGTTTAAATTTGGTCGAAAATTTCCGGGTCGTCACAGAAGCTGGCGGCTTGGGCCCAGTCAAGCCGGTGGCTTGGACTGAGGAAGCCGGCAGATTCATCTGATTCCCAGACAAAGTTATTTTTCATCCACGTAACCACTATGAACGTTTAGTTCATAATGGTAGACGAACAGATAACAAAAACAGTAAGTAAAATACGATAGGTAAAGTAACTAGATAAAGACATGTACCTTTAAAAAGTAAATGCAAAGATAACTTTTATTAATAACTTGATAGCTTGATTACAACTTGAAATTGAAACCCTAAGCTAATAGTTTTCATTTTTTTGTGAAAACCCTAAGAGAAAAACGAAAGTGCATACAAAACTGAATCAGAATGCCTCTATTTATGGTTTTCAAAATCGGTGGTCCAAGCCGGTGGCTTCATTGGGAAGTCGGTGGCTTCACTTAGTCGGTTACTCCATCTGCAAGTTTACCGTAATCAGCAAGTTGAATAACGCGTTTCTACAAGAATAACTGTGAATTTACGAGATAAAAGTATAGATGAATCAAAAAGTGGTGTGTAAAAACCACCCCCTTTTAGTAATTTCTGCCCTAGACTAAGCCAGCGGCTTCTTGGCCAGGCCGGCGGTTTCACTGATATGCAATCTTTTTTATTTCATTTTCTTTTTTAGCTTTTTCTTGGGCTTTAAGTACACGAACCTGACTTAAGCCGGCGGTGTTTTAGTTGTAAGCCGGTGGCTTCATTGTTATTTCTCGAATTCTGACATTTTTTGCAAGGTTTTGGAACATCCTGGACTTTTGTCACCAAGCCGACGGCTTCAAACCTTTATGCCGGCGGCTTCATCTCAAATTCTGCAGTTTTTACTGTTTTTAATCCTTTTTAATACATAACTTAAACAAAAACATTAGAAGTACCTTTTTTCCCATTTTACCCATTTTAGTGTTTTATTACGAATAACTTAAAAAAAATTAAGATAACTCCTTAAAATGTTATCAAAATTCTATATAATTTAGGAGTTATCGGTATACCTTCACATGTGAATTTTTGTACATGTTTAAAAACCACTATGATACTTGTTTTTACTTAATATTATATTTAGGTACATCGAGAATCATGTTGGGGCTACTATCTCGCCACTACCTACAAAACGTTGCTGCTTTTATAACGTCTTAGTTTTATTATTCGAGTATATTTACCAGCTTTTTTTTCTCTTGATTCATAACGTTATTTTTGTTTTTGTTTATAAATTTCATATTGAATGCAAATATATAAAGTGTAGTTTTGTTTTAATGATAATTAATGGCCACGATAGACATATTTGAAATCACTACATTCCCCACAAAATGGGGCAGAATTTTGTGGAGAATATTCTGAAAAAATGTTCAATTGTAGATTAGGCCCATTTTCGCAAGATAAGTAGAAAACAACGCTACAAGCAAGAATTCTTAAAGGCTTTTTTCCCGTACGAAGTAGTTTAGAGGCCAACTATTTTTAAAAGTGAATTTTTCACTTTTATATCTTACGATAAGTAATACCTTCACATGTGAAATGTTGTTCATGTTTAATTACCACTATGATACTTGTTTTTATTTAATATTGTATTAGGTACATCTAGAATCATGTTGGGGCTACTATCTCACCACTAGCTACAAAACGTTGATGCTTTTATAATGTCTTGGTTTTTTTGTTTGAGTATTTTAAAGAACGTTTTTATTTCTCTAGATTCATAATGTTATTTTTATTTTTGTTTATAAATTTCATATTGAATGTGAATATATGAGAGTGTAGTTTTGTTTTGATGATAATTAATGGTCGCACAACACACATTTGAAGTCACTACATTCTCCACAAAATCGGGCAAAATTTTGTGGAGAATTTTCCAAAAAACTTTTAATTGCAGATTAGGCTCATTTTCGTAAGAGAACTAGAAAACGGTGCTAGAGCAAGACTTCTTAAAGGCTTTCCCCCATTCGAAGCAGTTTAGATGCTGAAAATGACATATTACTATTTTTAAAGGTGAATTTTACACTTTTAGATCTTACGATAAGTAACACCTTCACATGTGAACTATTGTGCCTGTTTAAATACCACTATGATACTTGTTTTTATTTAATATTGTATTTAGGTACATCGAGAATCATGTTGGGGCTACTATCTCATCACTACCTACAAAATGTTGCAACTTTTATAACGTCTTAGTTTTATTATTCGAGTATTTTTAGCCGTTTTTTATTTCTCTAGATTCATAACCTTTATTTTGTTTTTTGTTTCTAAATTTCATATTGAATGCGAATATATGAGAGTGTAGTTTCAATTTGATGATAATTAATGGCCGCAAAACACTTATTTGAAGTCACTACATCCCCCACAAAATCGGGCAAAATTTTGTAGTCAATTTTCTGAAAAAAATTTCAATTGAAGATTAGGCCCATTTTTGCCAGATAACTAGAAAACGGCGCTACGAGAAAAACATCCTTATGGCTTTCCCTCATTCGAAGCAGTTCAGATGCCGAAAATGACATTTAACTATTTGTAAAAGTGAATTTTTCACTTTTAGATCTTATGATAATAATACCTTCACATGTGAACTGTTGCGCCTGTTTAAATGCCACAATGATACTTGTTTTTATCTAATATTTTATTTAGGTACATCGAAAATCGTGTTGGGGCTACTATCTCACAATCTGCCGCAAAACCTTGCTGCTTTTATAACGTATTGGTTTTATTGCTCGAGTATTTTTAGCTGCTTTTTTATTTCTCTAGATTCATAACCTTATTTTTGTTTTTTTTTCTAAATTTCATATTGAATGCAAATATATGAGAATGTATTTTCATTTTAATGATAATTAATGGCGGCAAAATACATATTTAGAGTCACTACATTCCCCACAAATCCGAAAAAATTTGTGGAGAATTTTTCGAAAAATTTTCAATTGCAGATTAGGCTAAATTTTGCAAGATACCTTGAAAACGGCGCTACGAGCATGATTTCCTTCACATGTCAATTTTTGTTCCTGTTTAAATACCACTACAATACTTGTTTTTATTTAATATTGTATTTAAGTACATCGAGAATCATGTTGGGGCTACTATCTCACCACTAGCTACAAAACGTTGCAGCTTTTATAACGTCTTGGTTTTATGTTCGAGTTATTTTAGCCGCTTTTTTATTACTCTAGATTTATAACCTTATTGTTGTTTTTGTTTCTAAATTTCATATTGAATGCGAATATATGAGAGCGTAGTTTCGTTTTGATGATAATTAATGGCCGCAAAACACGTATTCGAAGTCACTACATTCCCCCACAAAATTAGGCAAAATTTTGTGGGGAACTTTCTGAAAAATTTTCAATCGCAGATTAGGCCCATTTTAGCAAGATAACTAGAAAATGGCGCTACGAGCAATATATTTCCTTAAGTCTTTCCCCCATCCGAAGCAGTTTAGATGCTGAAAATGACATTTTACTATTTTTGAAAGTGAATTTTGCACTTTTAGATCTTACGATAAGTAATACCTTCACATTTGAATTGTTGTGGCTGTTTAAATAACACCATGATACTTGTTTTTATTTAATATTGTATTTATGTACATCGAGAATCATGTTAGGGCTATGATCTCACCCCTACCTACAAAACATTGTTGCTTTCATAACGTCTTGGTTTTATTGTTCGAGTATTTTTAGCCGCTTTTTTATTTCTCTAGATTCATAACCTTATTTTTGTTTTTGCTCTTAAATTGCATATTTAATACGAATATATGAGAGTGCGGTTTCATTTTGATGATAATTAATGGACGCAAAACACATATTTGATGTCACTACATTCCTCACAAAATCGGGCAAAATTTTGTGGAGAATTTTCCGAAAAATTTTCACATGAGAACTGTTGTACCTGTTTAAATACCAGCATTATATTTGATTTTATTTAATATTGTATTTAGGTACATCGAGAATCATATTGGGGCTACTATCTCATCACTAGCTACAAAACGTTGCTGCTTTTATAATGTCTTGGTTTTATTTTTTGAGTATTTTTAGCTCCTTTTTTATTTCTCTAGATTTATAACCTTATTTTTGTTCTTGTTTCTAAATTTCATATTGAATGCGAATATATGAGAGGGTAGTTAATTTTGATTATAATTAATTGACGCGAAACACATATTTGAAGTCACTACATTCCCCACAAAATCGAGGGAAATTTTGTAGAGAATTTTCAAAAAAAATTTAAATTGTAGATTAGGCCTATTTTTGGAAGATAACTAGAAAACGGTGCTACGAGCAAGACTTCCTTAAGGCTTTCCCCCGTTCAAAGCAGTTTAGATGCCGAAAATGACATTTTACAATCTTTAAAGGTAAATTTTGCACTTTTAGATTTTACGATAAGTAATACCTTCACATGTGAATTGTGATGCCTGTTTAAATACCACTATTATACTTATTTTTATTTAATATTGTATGTAGGTACATCAAGAATCATGATGGGGATACTATCTCACCACTACCTACAAAACGTTGCTGCTTTTATAACGTCTTGGTTTTATTATTCGAGTATTTTTAGCCGCTTTTTTATTACTCTAGATTCATAACCTTATTTTTTTTTGTTTCTAAATTTCATATTGAATCCGAATATATGAGGGTGTATTTTCGTTTTGATGATAATTAATGGCCGCAAAACACATATTTGAAGTCACTACATTCTCCACAAAATCGGGCAAAATTTTGTGGAGAATTTTCCGAAAAATTTTCAACTGCAGATTACGCCCATTTTCGCAACATTTCTAGAAAACGGCGCTACGATCAAAACTTCTTTAAGGCTATTCCCCGTTCGAAGCAGTTTAGATGCCAAAAATGACATTTTACTATTTTTAAAGGTGAATTTTGCACATTTAGATCTTACGATAAGTAACACCTTCACATGTGAGCAATTGTGCCTGTTTAAATACCACTATGATACTTATTTTTATTTAATATTATTTAGGTACATCGAGAATCATATTGGGGCTACTATCTCAACACTAGCTACAAAACGTTGCTGCTTTTATAACGTTTTGGTTTTATTGTTTGAGTATTTTTAGAAGCTTTTTTATTTCTCTAGATTCATAACATTATTTTTGTTTTTGTTTAAAAATATTATATTGAATGCGAATATATGTGAGTGTAGTTTAGTTTTGATGATAATTAATGGCCGCAAAACACACATTTGAAGTCACCACATTCTCCACAAAGGCAAACTTTTGTGGAGAATTTTCTGAAAAATTTTCAATTACTGATTAGGCCCATTTTCGCAAGATAACTAGAAAACGATGTTACGAGCAAGACTTCTTTAAGGCTTTTCCCCGTTCGAAGCTGTTTAGATGCCGAAAATGACATATTACTATTTTTAAAGGTGAATTTTAAACTTTTAGATCTTACGATAAGTAACACCTTCACTTGTGAGCTGTTGTGCCTGTTTAAATTCTACTGTGATACTTATTTTTATTTAATATTGAATTTAGGTACATTAAGAATCTTGTTGAGGATACTATCTCACCACTAACTACAAAACGTTGCTGCTTTTATAAGATCTTAGTTTTATTGTTCAAGTATTTTAAGTCGCTTTTTTATTTCTCTAGATTCATAACCTTATTTTTATTTTTGTTTCTAAATTTCATATCGAATGCGAATATATGAGAGTGTCATTTCATTTTGATGATAATTAAAGGTCGCAAAACACATTTTTGAAGTCACTATATTCCGCACAAAATCGGGCAAAATTTTGTGAAGAATTTTCCTAAAGATTTTCAATTGCAGATTAGACCCATTTTTGAAAGATAACTATAAAACGGCACTACGAGCAAGACTTCCTTAAGGCTTTTCCTCGTTCGAAGCAGTTTATATTTTGAAAATGACATTTTACTATTTTTAAATGTGAATTTTACACTTTTAGATCATAGGATAAGTAATACCTTCACATGTGAATTGTTGTGGCTGTTTAAATACCACTATGATACTTGTTTTTATTTAATATTGTATTTATATAAATAGAGAATAATGTTAGGGCTACTATCTCACCACTAGCTACAAAACGTTGTTGCTTTTATAACGTCTTGGTTTGAATGTTCTAGTATTTTTAGCCGCATTTTTATTTCTCTAGATTCATAACCTTATTTTGGTTTTTATTTCTAAATTTCATATTGAATACGAATATATGAGAGTGTAGTTTCATTTTGATGATAATTAATGGCTGCGAAATACATATTTGAAGTCATTACATTTCCCACAAAATCAGGCAAAATATTGTGGAGAATTTTCTGAAAAATTTTCAGTTTCAGATTAGGTCCATTTTCGCAAGATAACCAGAAAACGGCGCTACGAGCAAGATTTCCTTAAGGCTTTCTCCCGTACGAAGCAGTTTAGATGCTGAAAATGACATTTTACTATTTTTAAGGTGAATTTTGCACTTTTAGGTCTTACGATAAGTAACACCTTCACATGTGAACTATTGTGCCTGTTTAAATATCACTATGATACTTGTTTTAATTTAATATTGTATTTAGGTACATCGAGAATCATGTTGGGGCTACTATCTCACCACTAACTACAAAACGTTGCTGCTTTTATAACGTCTTGGATTTATTGTTTGAGTATTTTTAGCAGCTTTTTTATTTCTCTAGATTCATAACCTTATTTTTGTTTTTATTTATAAATATCATATTGAATGCGAATATATGAGTGTGTAGTTTAGTGTTGATGATAATTAATGGCCGCAAAACACACATTTAAAGTCACTACATTTGTCCACAAAATCGGGCAAACTTTTGTGGAGAATTTTTCGAAAAAATTAACAATTGCTGATTAGGCCCATTTTCGCAAGATAACTAGAAAACAGTGCTACGAGCAAGACTTCTTTAAGGCTTTTCCCCATTCGAAGCAGTTTAAATGCCGAAAATGATATATTACTATTTTTAAAGGTGAATTTTGAACTTTTAAATCTTACGATAAGTAACACCTTCACATGTGAACTGTTGTGCCTGTTTAAAAACCATTATGATACTTATTTTTATTTAATATTGTATTTAGATACATCAAGAATCATGTTGAGAATACTATCTCACCACCAGCTACAAAACGTTGCTGCTTTTATACGGTCTTAGTTTTATTGTTCGAGTATTTTAAATCGCTTTTTTATTTCTCTAGATTCATAACCTTATTTTTGTTTTTATTTCTAAATTCATATTGAATGCGAATATATGAGAGTGTAGTTTTATTTTGAAGATAATTAATGGTCGCAAATGTAGTGACCCGAACTTTTCCATGTTTATATATATTAATTGAGATTGATATTTACATGATTAAATGTTTCCAACATGTTAAGCAATCAAACTTGTTAAGACTTGATTAATTGAAATATGTTTCATATAGACAATTGACCACCCAAGTTGACCGGTGATTCACGAACGTTAAAACTTGTAAAAACTATATGATGACATATATATGGATATATATATATAGTTAACATGATACTATGATAAGTAAACATATCATTAAGTATATTAACAATGAACTACATATGTAAAAACAAGACTACTAACTTAATGATTTTTAAACGAGACATATATGTAACGATTATCGTTGTAAAGACATTTAATGTATATATATCATATTAAGAGATATTCATACATGATAATATAATAATTTAAAATCTCATTTGATATTATAAACATTGGGTTAACAACATTTAACAAGATCGTTAACCTAAAGGTTTCAAAACAACACTTACATGTAACGACTAACGATGACTTAACGACTCAGTTAAAATGTATATACATGTAGTGTTTTAATATGTATTTATACACTTTTGAAAGACTTCAATACACTTATCAAAATACTTCTACTTAACAAAAATGCTTACAATTACATCCTCGTTCAGTTTCATCAACAATTCTACTCGTATGCACCCGTATTCGTACTCGTACAATACACAGCTTTTAGATGTATGTACTATTGGTATATACACTCCAATGATCAGCTCTTAGCAGCCCATGTGAGTCACCTAACACATGTGGGAACCATCATTTGGCAACTAGCATGAAATATCTCATAAAATTACAAAAATATGAGTAATCATTCATGACTTATTTACATGAAAACAAAATTACATATCCTTTATATCTAATCCATACACCAACAACCAAAAACACCTACAAAAACTTTCATTCTTCAATTTTCTTCATCTAATTGATCTCTCTCAAGTTCTCTCTTCAAGTTCTAAGTGTTCTTCATAAATTCTACAAGTTCTAGTTACATAAAATCAAGAATACTTTCAAGTTTGCTAGCTCACTTCCAATCTTGTAAGGTGATCATCCAACCTCAAGAAATCTTTGTTTCTTATAGTTGGTTATCATTCTAATACAAGGTAATAATCATATTTGAACTTTGGTTCAATTTCTATAACTATAACAATCTTATTTCAAGTGATGATCTTACTTGAACTTGTTTTCGTGTCATGATTCTGCTTCAAGAACTTCGAGCCATCCAAGGATCCGTTGAAGCTAGATCCATTTTTCACTTTTTCAGTAGGTTTATCCAAGGAACTTAAGGTAGTAATGATGTTCATAACATCATTCGATTCATACATATAAAGCTATCTTATTCGAAGGTTTAAACTTGTAATCACTAGAACATAGTTTAGTTAATTCTAAACTTGTTCGCAAACAAAAGTTAATCCTTCTAACTTGACTTTTAAAATCAACTAAACACATGTTCTATATCTATATGATATGCTAACTTAATGATTTAAAACCTGGAAACACGAAAAACACCGTAAAACCGGATTTACGCCGTCGTAGTAACATCGCGGGCTGTTTTGGGTTAGTTAATTAAAAACTATGATAAACTTTGATTTAAAAGTTGTTATTCTAAGAAAATGATTTTTATTATGAACATGAAACTATATCCAAAAATTATGGTTAAACTCAAAGTGGAAGTATGTTTTCTAAAATGGTCATCTAGACGTCGTTCTTTCGACTGAAATGACTACCTTTACAAAAACGACTTGTAACTTATTTTTCCGACTATAAACCTATACTTTTTCTGTTTAGATTCATAAAATAGAGTTCAATATGAAACCTTAGCAATTTGATTCACTCAAAACGGATTTAAAATGAAGAAGTTATGGGTAAAACAAGATTGGATAATTTTTCTCATTTTAGCTACGTGAAAATTGGTAACAAATCTATTCCAACCATAACTTAATCAACTTGTATTGTATATTATGTAATCTTGAGATACCATAGACACGTATACAATGTTTCGACCTATCATGTCGACACATCTATATATATTTTGGAACAACCATAGACACTCTATATGTGAATGTTGGAGTTAGCTATACAGGGTTGAGGTTGATTCCAAAA
Source organism: Rutidosis leptorrhynchoides (assembly GCF_046630445.1). Classification (NCBI taxonomy): domain Eukaryota; kingdom Viridiplantae; phylum Streptophyta; class Magnoliopsida; order Asterales; family Asteraceae; genus Rutidosis; species Rutidosis leptorrhynchoides. The sequence continues at coordinate 704,905,985 of NC_092334.1, read as the reverse complement.
TATATATAGTTTGAGTTGTGATCAATACTGAGATACGTATACACTGGGTCGTGGATTGATTCAAGATAATATTTATCGATTTATTTCTGTACATCTAACTATGGACAACTAGTTGTAGGTTACTAACGAGGACGGCTGACTTAATAAACTTAAAACATCAAAATATATTAAAACTGTTGTAAATATATTTTGAACATACTTTGTTATATATGTATATATTGTTATAGGTTTGTGAATCAACCAGTGGCCAAGTCTTACTTCCCGACGAAGTAAAAATCTGTGAAAGTGAGTTATAGTCCCACTTTTAAAATCTAATATTTTTGGGATGAGAGTACATGCAGGTTTTATAAATGATTTACAAAATAGACACAAGTACGTGAAACTACATTCTATGGTTGAATTATCGAAATCGAATATGCCCCTTTTTATTAAGTCTGGTAATCTAAGAATTAGGGAACAGACACCCTAATTGACGCGAATCCTAAAGATAGATCTATTGGGCCTAACAAACCCCATCCAAAGTACCGGATGCTTTAGTACTTCGAAATTTATATCATATCCGAAGGGTGTCCCGGAATGATGGGGATATTCTTATATATGCATCTTGTTAATGTCGGTTACCAGGTGTTCACCATATGAATGATTTTTATCTCTATGTATGGGATGTGTATTGAAATATGAAATCTTGTGGTCTATTATTATGATTTGATATATATAGGTTAAACCTATAACTCACCAACATTTTTGTTGACGTTTTAAGCATGTTTATTCTCAGGTGATTATTAAGAGCTTCCGCTGTCGCATACTTAAATAAGGACGAGATTTGGAGTCCATGCTTGTATGATATTGTGTAAAAACTGCATTCAAGAAACTTATTTTGTTGTAACATATTTGTATTGTAAACCATTATGTAATGGTCGTGTGTAAACAGGATATTTTAGATTATCATTATTTGGTAATCTACGTAAAGCTTTTTAAACCTTTATTGATGAAATAAAGGTTATGGTTTGTTTTAAAATGAATGCAGTCTTTGAAAAACGTCTCATATAGAGGTCAAAACCTCGCAACGAAATCAATTAATATGGAACGTTTTTAATCAATAAGAACGGGACATTTCAGTTGGTATCCGAGCGTTGGTCTTAGAGAACCAGAATTTTTCATTAGTGTGTCTTATCGAGTTTGTTAGGATGCATTAGTGAGTCTGAACTTCGACCGTGTTTACTTGAAAAATGATTGCTTAACAAATTTTGTTGGAAACTATATATTTTTAACATGTGAATATTATGTGATATATTAATCTCTTAACGCGTTTGATATTATGTGATAGATGTCTACCTCTAGAATAAGTCCCATTGACTCACCTAATAATAATGAAGAGTCAAATGTAAATTGGAATGATTCGTAGACAGATTCACAAGTTCCCGAAGAGGAACCGGAAGAAGAGTCGGAACCAGAAGAAGAATTGGAACCGGAAGAAGAATCGGAACCGGATGAAGAAATAGAACCGGTGAGGGAAATAATAAAACGGTTAAGTAAAAAAAAATCCTCAACCAACCAACCAAGGTTAATTATGGTCAATGGTGTTTCCGCCAAGGAAGCAAAATATTGGGAGGATTACCAATTCTCCGATGAATCGGATTCCGACGAGAATTCCGATGATGTTATAGAAATTACCCCAACTGAATTTAAAAAGGCAAAAGAAAATAATAAGGGAAAGGGCATAAAAATAGAGAAATCTAATTCCAACCCCGATGAACTTTATATGTATCGTCAACCCCCGAAGTCCTTAAGTTGTAACAATGACCCGGGAACCTCTAAACCACCAGGTTTTTCTAAACCAATGTGGAAAACGACGGCTCGTATTAGGGGAACATCATATATCCCTAGAAACTTGGCAAAACGAACCAAAACCGAAGAAGAAGAAACAAGCGAGTCGGAATAAGATAGTTGTATTCGTGTGGTGTAATATATGTAATATAGTGTGCTTATGCTTTATGATATATGTAAAAATTGCTTGTATTAATAAGTATTTTTTTTATGAATCTAACTCTTGTCTATTTTACAGTATAAAAACACAAAATGGATAGACAACCCAATATTTTAAGAGACCTACCCGGAAACATAATTGATGAAATCTTGTCTAGAGTCGGTCAGAATTCTTCGGCACAACTATTTAAGGCGAGATCAGTTTGTAAGACATTCGAAGAACGTTCCAAGAATGCCTTGGTTTATAAAAGGCTTTTGTTCGAAAGATGGGGGATATCACATTGAGAAATCCATAAGTTACGATGTGTTTACTTTGACGCATATATTGCGGGGAACCCAAATGCTATTTTACGCAATGGGTTAAGAAATTATTTTGACTCAATATATCCGAATATTGGACTTCGTGATTTAGAAAAAGTGGCTAACATGCAACATAAAGAAGCATGTTATGCTTACGGATTAGTAATGTTCGCTTCTCACCAAAGTGAGAACAAGAACATCGGGCTATAACTATTAAACAAAACGTTCTCACAAGTGACGGAGTCGGTAATTGGGGTAAGAAATGAGGTTTTTAGATTATTACGGGACTGTTGGACATTACGTAACCCTCGTTCCTTTGACGATGTTACAACACGCTGTCTTATCAACGGCCATAACGGTTATGTTCCACAAGACCAAGGATGGGAAGTAATCCTAGTAAAACCAGAATGCATGACTTGTTTCTGGACGTATGAATTACGTGTCTTTATTGCCTTTGCTGAACGACTTGTATACTAGCTAGAATTATCTTCACAACCATCTTGTATCAAATTTATTGTGTGCTATATTTCATGCTATATGTAAAATAAGCGGTATTGTAAGTTTGTAAAATATTGTGTAAAAGTTTGAACGCGAAATATTATTATAATCAGTTTTTCATATAGAATTGTAGTAGTTGAATTGTATATTAGCTACTAAGTATGAACTTAACGGGTAGGTACTACCCGAATTTAAACTTATAAAACGCTAATATGAAGAAAAAACTTTTATAAATGAGTTCATATTATGCTACGAAATACTATTAACTACTCTTAATATTCTGTATGATTAACTTGTTCCATTTGACTATTTTGAAGGAAATGGCACCGACTACTCGACACACCATGAATATGAATGAAGAGGAATTCCGTACTTTTCTAGCTTCAAACATAGCCGCAGTACAGGCTGTGCTACATACCAACAATAACCTTGGATCTAGCAGTACAGGAAATCGTGTAGGATGCACCTACAAAGAATTCACTGCCTGCAAACCTTTGGAATTTGATGGAACCGAAGGACCGATCGGATTGAAACGGTGGACCGAGAAGGTCGAATCGGTGTTTGCCATAAGTAAGTGTACTGAAGAGGACAAAGTGAAGTACGCTACGCATACCTTCACAGGTTCTGCGTTAACATGGTGGAATACCTATCTAGAGCAAGTGGGACAAGACGATGCGTACGCACTACCGTGGTCAGCATTCAAGCACTTGATGAACGAGAAGTACCGTCCCAGAACCGAGGTCAATAAGCTCAAGACAGAACTTAGAGGGTTACGAACCCAAGGATTTGATATTACCACGTACGAAAGACGATTCACAGAATTGTGCCTATTGTGTCCGGGAGCATTCGAAGATGAGGAAGAGAAGATCGACGCGTTTGTGAAAGGATTACCGGAAAGAATCCAAGAAGATATAAGTTCACACGAGCCCGCCTCCATACAACAGGCATGTAGAATGGCTCACAAACTAGTGAACCAGATTGAAGAAAGAATTAAAGAACAGACTGCTGAAGAGGCCAATGTGAAGCAAGTCAAAAGAAAGTGGGAGGAAAACGGTGATAATAATCACCAATACAACAACAACAACAGCAATTACAACAATAATCGCAACAATTATCCCAACAATCGCAACATCAATCGCAACTACAACAAACGGCCCAACAACAACAACAACAACAACAACAACAACAACAACAACAACAACAACAACAACAACAACAACAACAACAACAACAACAACAACAACAACAACAACAACAACAACAACAACAACAACAACATCAACTACAACAATCATCCCAACAACAATAATAACCGCAACAACAACAACAATCAGTAGCAGCTATGCCAAAGGTGTGAAAAGTATCACTCGGGGTTCTGCACCAAATTTTGCAACAAGTGTAAAAGAAATGGTCATAGCGCGACGAAGTGTGAGGTCTACGGACCAGGGGTTAATAGAACGAAAGGAACAAATGGTGTCGGAACAAGTAATGGCGGAGCAAGTAGTGTCGGAGCAAGTTATGCCAATGTAGTTTGTTATAAATGTGGAAAACCGGGCCACATTATTAGAAATTGCCCGAACCAGGAGAACACGAATGGACAAGGCCGCGGAAGAGTTTTCAATATTAATGCGGCAGAGGCACAGGAAGACCCGGAGCTTGTTACGGGTACGTTTCTTATTGACAATAAATCTGCTTACGTTTTATTTGATTCGGGTACGGATAGAAGCTATATGAGTAGAGATTTTTGTGCTAAATTAAGTTGTCCATTGACGCCTTTGGATAGTAAATTTTTACTCGAATTAGCAAGTGGTAAATTAATTTCAGCAGATAATATATGTCGGAATCGAGAAATTAAACTGGTTAGCGAAACATTTAAGATTGATATGATACCAGTAGAGTTAGGGAGTTTTGATGTGATAATCGGTATGGACTGGTTGAAAGAAGTGAAAGCAGAGATCGTTTGTTACAAAAATGCAATTCGCATTATACGAGAAAAAGGAAAACCCTTAATGGTGTACGGAGAAAAGGGCAACACGAAGCTACATCTTATTAGTAATTTGAAGGCACAAAAACTAATAAGAAAAGGTTGCTATGCTGTTCTAGCACACGTCGAGAAAGTACAAACTGAAGAAAAGAGCATCAATAATGTTCCCATTGCAAAAGAATTTCCCGATGTATTTCCGAAAGAATTACCGGGATTACCCCCACATCGATCCGTTGAATTTTAAATAGATCTTGTACCAGGAGCTGCACCAATAGCTCGTGCTCCTTACAGACTCGCACCCAGCGAGATGAAAGAACTGCAAAGCCAATTACAAGAACTTTTAGAGCGTGGTTTCATTCGACCAAGCACATCACCGTGGGGAACTCCTGTTTTGTTTGTCAAGAAGAAAGATGGTACATTCAGGTTGTGTATCGACTACCGAGAGTTGAACAAACTAACCATCAAGAACCGCTACCCACTACCGAGAATCGATGACTTAGTTGATCAACTACAAGGCTCGTCTGTTTATTCAAAGATTGACTTACGTTCCGGGTATCATCAAATGCGGGTGAAAGAAGATGATATTCCAAAGACTGCTTTTAGAACACGTTACGGTCATTACGAGTTTATGGTAATGCCGTTTGGTTTAACTAATGCACCAGCTGTGTTCATGGACCTTATGAACCGAGTGTGTGGACCATACCTTGACAAGTTTGTCATTATTTTCATTGATGACCTACTTATTTACTCAAAGAATGACCAAGAACACGGTGAACATTTGAGAAAGGTGTTAAAAGTATTGAGGAAGGAAGAATTGTACGCTAAGTTTTCAAAGTGTGCACTTTGGTTGGAAGAAGTTCAATTCCTCGGTCACATAGTGAACAAAGAAGGTATTAAGGTGGATCTGGCAAAGATAGAAACTGTTGAAAAGTGGGAAACCCCAAAAACTCCGAAACACATACGCCAGTTTTTAGGACTAGCTGGTTACTACAGAAGGTTCATCCAAGACTTTTCCAGAATAGCAAAACCCCTGACTGCATTAACGCATAAAGGGAAGAAATTTGAATGGAATGATGAACAAGAGAAAGCGTTTCAGTTATTGAAGAAAAAGCTAACTACGGCACCTATATTGTCATTGCCTGAAGGGAATGATGATTTTGTGATTTATTGTGACGCATCAAAGCAAGGTCTCGGTTGTGTATTAATGCAACGAACGAAGGTGATTGCTTATGCGTCTAGACAATTGAAGATTCACGAACAAAATTATACAACGCATGATTTGGAATTAGGCGCGGTTATTTTTGCATTAAAGAGTTGGAGGCACTACTTATATGGGGTCAAAAGTATTATATATACCGACCACAAAAGTCTTCAACACATATTTAATCAGAAACAACTGAATATGAGGCAGCGTAGGTGGATTGAATTATTGAATGATTACGACTTTGAGATTCGTTACCACCCGGGGAAGGCAAATGTGGTAGCCGATGCCTTGAGCAGGAAGGACAGAGAACCCATTCGAGTAAAATCTATGAATATAATGATTCATAATAACCTTACTACTCAAATAAAGGAGGCGCAACAAGGAGTTTTAAAAGAGAGAAATTTAAAGGATGAAATACCCAAAGGATCGGAGAAGCATCTTAATATTCAGGAAGACGGAACCCGGTATAGGGCTGAAAGGATTTGGGTACCAAAATTTGGAGATATGAGAGAAATAGTACTTAGAGAAGCTCATAAAACCAGATACTCAATATATCCTGGAACGGGGAAGATGTACAAGGATCTCAAGAAACATTTTTGGTGGCCGGGTATGAAAGCCGATGTTGCTAAATACGTAGGAGAATGTTTGACGTTTTCTAAGGTCAAAGCTGAGCATCAGAAACTATCAGGTCTACTTCAACAACCCGAAATCCCGGAATGGAAATGGGAAAACATTACCATGGATTTCATCACTAAATTGCCAAGGACTGCAAGTGGTTTTGATACTATTTGGGTAATAGTTGATCGTCTCACCAAATCAGCACACTTCCTACCAATAAGAGAAGATGACAAGATGGAGAAGTTAGCACGACTGTATTTGAAGGAAGTCGTCTCCAGACATGGAATACCAATCTCTATTATCTCTGATAGGGATGGCAGATTTATTTCAATATTATGGCAGACATTACAGCAAGCATTAGGAACTCGTCTAGACATGAGTACTGCCTATCATCCACAAACTGATGGGCAGAGCGAAAGGACGATACAAACGCTTGAAGACATGCTACGAGCATGTGTTATTGATTTCGGAAACAGTTGGGATCGACATCTACCGTTAGCAGAATTTTCCTACAACAACAGCTACCATTCAAGCATTGAGATGGCGCCATTTGAAGCACTTTATGGTAGAAAGTGCAGGTCTCCGATTTGTTGGAGTGAAGTGGGGGATAGACAGATTACGGGTCCGGAGATTATACAAGAAACTACCGAGAAGATCATCCAAATTCAACAACGGTTGAAAACCGCCCAAAGTCGACAAAAGAGCTACGCTGACATTAAAAGAAAAGATATAGAATTTGAAATTGGAGAGATGGTCATGCTTAAAGTTGCACCTTGGAAAGGCGTTGTTCGATTTGGTAAACGAGGGAAATTAAATCCAAGGTATATTGGATCATTCAAGATTATTGATCGTGTCGGACCAGTAGCTTACCGACTTGAGTTACCTCAACAACTCGCGGCTGTACATAACACTTTCCACGTCTCGAATTTGAAGAAATGTTTTGCTAAAGAAGATCTCACTATTCCGTTAGATGAAATCCAAATCAACAAAAAACTCCAATTCATCGAAGAACCCGTCGAAATAATGGATCGTGAGGTTAAAAGACTTAAGCAAAAAAAGATACCAATTATTAAGGCTCGATGGAATGCTCGTAGAGGACCCGAGTTCACCTGGGAGCGTGAAGATCAGATGAAGAATAAATACCCGCATATATTTCCAGAAGATTCGTCAACACCTTCAACAGCTTAAAATTTCGGGACGAAATTTATTTAACGGGTAGGTACTGTAGTGACCCGAACTTTTCCATGTTTATATATATTAATTGAGATTGATATTTACATGATTAAATGTTTCCAACATGTTAAGCAATCAAACCTGTTAAGACTTGATTAATTGAAATATGTTTCATATAGACAATTGACCACCCAAGTTTACCGGTGATTCACGAACGTTAAAACTTGTAAAAAATATATGATGACATATATATGGATATATATATATATATATATAGTTAACATGATACTATGATAAGTAAACATATCATTAAGTATATTAACAATGAACTACATATGTAAAAACAAGACTACTAACTTAATGATTTTTAAACGAGACATATATGTAACGATTATCGTTGTAAAGACATTTAATGTATATATATCATATTAAGAGATATTCATACATGATAATATAATAATTTAAAATCTCATTTGATATTATAAACATTGGTTTAACAACATTTAACAAGATCGTTAACCTAAAGGTTTCAAAACAACACTTACATGTAACGACTAACGACTCAGTTAAAATGTATATACATGTAGTGTTTTAATATGTATTTATACACTTTTGAAAGAATTCAATACACTTATCAAAATACTTCTACTTAACAAAAATGCTTACAATTACATCCTCGTTCAGTTTCATCAACAATTCAACTCGTATGCACCCGTATTCGTACTCGTACAATACACAGCTTTTAGATGTATGTACTATTGGTATATACACTCCAATGATCAGCTCTTAGCAGCCCATGTGAGTCACCTAACACATGTGGGAACCATCATTTGGCAACTAGCATGAAATATCTCATAAAATTACAAAAATATGAGTAATCATTCATGACTTATTTACATGAAAACAAAATTACATATCCTTTATATCTAATCCATACACCAACGACCAAAAACACCTACAAACACTTTCATTCTTCAATTTTCTTCATCTAATTGATCTCTCTCAAATTCTATCTTCAAGTTCTAAGTGTTCTTCATAAATTCTACAAGTTCTAGTTACATAAAATCAAGAATACTTTCAAGTTTGCTAGCTCACTTCCAATCTTGTAAAGTGATCATCTAACCTCAAGAAATCTTTGTTTCTTACAGTAGGTTATCATTCTAATACAAGGTAATAATCATATTCAAACTTTGGTTCAATTTCTATAACTATAACAATCTTATTTCAAGTGATGATCTTACTTGAACTTGTTTTCGTGTCATGATTCTGCTTCAAGAACTTCGAGCCATCCAAGGATCCGTTGAAACTAGATCCATTTTTCTATTTTCCAGTAGGTTTATCCAAGGAACTTAAGGTAGTAATGATGTTCATAACATCATTCAATTCATACATATAAAGCTATCTTATTCGAAGGTTTAAACTTGTAATCACTAGAACATAGTTTAGTTAATTCTAAACTTGTTCGCAAACAAAAGTTAATCCTTCTAACTTGACTTTTAAAATCAACTAAACACATGTTCTATATCTATATGATATGCTAACTTAATGATTTAAAACCTGGAAACACGAAAAACACCGTAAAACCGGATTTACGCCGTCGTAGTAACACCGCGGGCTGTTTTGGGTTAGTTAATTAAAAACTATGATAAACTTTGATTTAAATCGATTTATTTCTGTACATCTAACTATGGACAACTAGTTGTAGGTTACTAATGATGACAGCTGACTTAATAAACTTAAAACATCAAAATATATTAAAAGTGTTGTAAATATATTTTGAACATACTTTGATATATATGTATATATTGTTATAGGTTCGTGAATCAACCAGTGGCCAAGTCTTACTTCCCGACGAAGTAAAAATCTGTGAAAGTGAGTTATAGTTCCACTTTTAAAATCTAATATTTTTGGGATGAGAATACATGCAGGTTTTATAAATGATTTACAAAATAGACACAAGTACGTGAAACTACATTCTATGGTTGAATTATCGAAATCGAATATGCCCCTTTTTATTAAGTCTGGTAATCTAAGAATTAGGGAACAGACACCCTAATTGACGCGAATCCTAAAGATAGATCTATTGGGCCTAACAAACCCCATCCAAAGTACCGGATGCTTTAGTACTTCGAAATTTATATCATATTCGAAGGGTGTCCCGGAATGATGGGGATATTCTTATATATGCATCTTGTTAATGTCGGTTACCAGGTGTTCACCATATGAATGATTTTTATCTCTATGTATGGGATGTGTATTGAAATATGAAATCTTGTGGTCTATTATTATGATTTGATATATATAGGTTAAACCTATAACTCACCAACATTTTTGTTGACGTTTTAAGCATGTTTATTCTCAGGTGATTATTAAGAGCTTCCGCTGTCGCATACTTAAATAAGGACGAGATTTGGAGTCCATGCTTGTATGATATTGTGTAAAAACTGCATTCAAGAAACTTATTTTGTTGTAACATATTTGTATTGTAAACCATTATGTAATGGTCGTGTGTAAACAGGATATTTTAGATTATCATTATTTGATAATCTACGTAAAGCTTTTTAAACATTTATTGATGAAATAAAGGTTATGGTTTGTTTTAAAATGAATGCAGTCTTTGAAAAACGTCTCATATAGAGGTCAAAACCTCGCAACGAAATCAATTAATATGGAACGTTTTTAATCAATAAGAACGGGACATTTCAGCAAAACACATATTTGAAGTCACTACATTTATAACAACCCACAAATTTCCATACTTGAAATGACTATTTTACCCATAGTGTTTTTGCATGCTTATTAATATTGAAATTAATAAGTAATTACTCTACTTTAATACAACGTTGACAAAATATTAATTTTTAGTCGACACATTTTGTTAATTTAAGCTTATATTATTTTTATAATATACTTTAGTTAATATTGCAAATATTAAAATTAATGTATGACTACGTGTTAGTACATTCCTACGTATAACGTTTTTATTCGATGAATCGTCTCGGATTCCAAACCAACGATTATATTTTTGTGATTTCTTGATCCGAAATATTTTTCTAAGACATTCAATGTTGTGTGAGTTAATAAAATATTTCTATAGCTTATTTCGTAGATTTTTATCCTTCCAGCGTATTTAAATCGCGTAACGTTTTTTTCTTGGATCGCGTTCGTTTAATCGTACGGACCGAATTATAAAAATCAAAATTTGAGAAGTTGGCTCGACCTAGCCATATTTAAGCCGACCTCTTTCCTAGTGAACCAAAAATTTCCATAAATCTAAAACTTTGTATTTTTAACCTTTTTCTAAATTAAAATTTAATAGATAAATATATTTTTCGATAAGATTTAAGTTTATAAAAAAAAATTAACATATATCCTCTCCACAAATTCAATCGGCGGACTTCCCACTTTTAGACCCATTTTATATATATATTTTTATTTATAACATGATACGAGTTGTTTTCTTCTTGTTAATAAAAAAATAAAATTAATAAATATTGTTTTATGAAGAAAAAAAAAAAAAAAGGATACGGCTGACCCAAAGAGGTGTCACCAGAATGTGCAAGATTTTGGAGATTTTTTTAATATATTTATTTTCTAATCTTTTTCTCTCCCACTCATTCTAACCCTAAAAAAAATCTTTTTATTCTCTCTAAAAAAAGGTCACGGCTTTTTTTCCCTCTCTTGATCATCGACATTCATCGTCAAATTAATCATCATCAAGCTTGATATCATTCAATTAATTACATAATCGAATTCACCTCGACGCGATCTACGTTCCTCTTCTTTTACTTTTCTTGATGGGTAATTTTTATAAACCCTAACTTTTATATTATTTATTATTTTCATGTTCTTTTAATTGTATGATTAGTATAGTGCTTGAATTTTATGTTGTGGTGAAAGTTGGGATGACTAAAATTGTTAAAAATGCTTTTTCGGCTTATATAAATTTGGACAACCCCTTAAACTGATATTTCGGGGTTTGTGCCATGATTTTATGACGAAACTTTATTGCTCATTGTGTTCCTCTCGATGAGTAGTGCGATTTTCTTTTAAGATTCTTGTTAAACGGACATATAGAACTCAAGATATATATTAATGAAGTTTATATAAAATTATATATATATATATATATATATATATATATATATATATATATATATATATATATATATATATATTTACAGCAGCTTTTGTTTCGAAAAATGTGACTGATCTGGGTTGATTTGACATATTCATCATGTCGGGATCGATGACACAACTCAAAAATATATAAAGAACGTTAAAATTGGATGAACGGTTTGTACGTTATGATTAAAACAAGTTTTGGAGTAAAAATATAAAAAAAATTCCGAATTTGATCAGGTCTGACCTCGGGATTCGTGCTAGATCTGGAAAAAATAAAGTTAATCATGTTGTCGGGTTCGTCAAGTTATATAAAAAGTATATAAGAATCGTTAAAGACCGACGTGCGGTTTGCACGTTACGACTTATTAAAATCGTATATTTATATTATGATACAAAATAATTCAATAATACTTATGATAATATATAATTTATATTATGATTTAATTAAACTTATTATATTTATTAATTTATTAATAATTAATAAATATTTATATTATTTAATACTTATGTTAAGGATTTATTATTAAATACTTAAGACATAATTTAAATTATTATTATCATATACTTAAGTATAATAATTTAACTAAGAACTTATATTTCATTACTAATTAAAAATACTTATATTTTTATTAAAACTTTAATTATTAATTAAAAGTCACATGTTGTATTTGTTCATTCAAACATATAATAACTTATTAAATTAATTTAATTCAATTGAACTTATAGTATATATAATTAAATACTTATAACATAATAAATAATATTATAATATATATAATATTAGAATTTATTTCTTATGAAATACTAAAGTTGACTTAGGTTGACTTGGATTGACTTTTGAGTTGACTTTTTCGATTGACTTTTACATTTGACTTTCGTTTGACTTTCAGTTGACTTTCTAAATAAAGAAACTTTCTAGAAATAGAAACTTGCTAAAAATAGAAACTTACTATAAAAAGAAACTTTCCTAAAATAGAATATTTCTAAAAAAGAAAATTTAGAAAGAAAAAAAAATTGAAAGTACACGTAATACTTATTCAAATTTTTTGTCACATAATCCCAAAGCCACTTTAAGCACTAGAACTATCATACAATGACCTGACATAAGTTAGATATATTCTGAACTATCTTATTATCTAGGTTGGAGTCTAAATCACTCTTGATCTTCTTTATGCGTGTACTTGTTATATCTTCTCCTGCTATTTTAAGGTGAACTTCATAGCCCCGCTTTTACATATTTTATTGTATTTTATAAATCTTGGGGTGAGATACATGCTTGCTTTTAAATCATTTGCAATTTAGATGCAAGTGCCTAAACTTTTTGACATGCAACCTCGTGAGACTTTTGTTAACTTGTATTGATTATATCTTTACATGCAAATCCCCACCATAATATCGTTAATTGCTGGAATTGAAATGTTGCAAGCTTAATTATTGTGAGTAGGCCTATTGATAGTGACGTCTCTACCCACTGACCTATCATTAAGGGGGTACGTAATAATGATTACCGACACTCGTACAGTGTCAGGGGTTTTTATGTTTAACTCGATATTATAACTCATGGCATATTGATATTTTGATATTTTGAACTAAATCTTGTGGTCTAAAACTTTATTGATTATTAAACCTATGATGTTAACTCAACCATTGTGTTGATACTTTTAAGCATGTTTGTCTCAGGTGATGATTAGCTTATGTGCTGCTTGATGATTGCTTAGCTAGCTGTTTGCATTGGAGTCCACAAATTCATAACTTATCATTCATTAAACAATTGTTATTTACATTGGATTCATTATGTACAACTTTATTTCATTTCCGTTGCAATACAAATATTGTTTTATAAAACGTCTCATTTAGAGTCGTTCTCGCTTATATACTTGTGTGATGATATTGAAATGTCATATTCAACCCCGGCCCTATTTGGGGGTGTGACAGATTGGTATCAGAGCCAGGTTGTTATAGAGAACCAGGATTGCATTTTTATGTGTGCCTTATGTGTTAGTTAGGGTGCCTTAGCAATCTTTAGGACTATAACCTTTCCTGCCTTAGTTTTAAGCACTTTCCCTTAATCTTTATACTGCCAACTCATCTTACTTCCTGCTTTTACCTCTTCTGACATTATGTATCCTTTCCTAAGGATGTCAAGCCAAAACCTTATCATCTTGCCTGATCCCGACTCTGAAGGATCAGTTGGTATGTGATTGTTATCATATCCATACATCTCTTTATGACCTGACTCCGCCATTGTGATTCAAAGTATTCTTTGAATCACACGAGTTATTTTTATGAGACTACCTATGTTGGTGAAATCGCGGGATGTCACTCATGACTCAACATTCCAACGTCAAAGTTTGATCACGTATCCTGACCTTATGGGGTGATATTGAAGTGGAAATATGAACTAGTGAAATATAATGACGTCTGGCCAACGTGATTATATAACAGTAATTCATATAAAAATTCCAATATCATGACATATGAAATAGAAAGTGAATCAAAGAAAGATTCCCAAGCCATTCAATCAAAAATCTCAATGATATTACATGAAGGGTAATCATCATCTGATTTGTAGATATACGAAGAGCTCGTTTCAACCGAACTCTCTATCTCATACCCATGAGTATATTAACAATCCTCATATATCATAAAGGTTGTAAAACTTTGCATTCTTTCCTTCTTAAACAACCTATCTCTTTATCTTTGACGCTTAATATTCACGCTCCTTCACTGGAAGGAAGGATGCATATTCTTAAGTGATCTGAAGTGACACCCCCGAAATTTCTTCGAAGCTTGCCTCCTGTTATCTGTAACTACGCTTTTAGTGTAGATTTTCATGAACCCATTAGAAAACCCGTCGAAGATAAACGACAATCACTCGCAAGGATTTAATTTGAATTTTCAAGCGTAGATTCTTATAAACACCACATTCACCTAAGCATTCACCTACTACACCATTATATACCCCTGATACACCACCACCATCACCTGATCATGACCCTCCGACTAAAGACGCTGCTTACAATGGTAGAACTTTCCAACAGGTATCTTTTGATTACCTCATAAATCAAAAGAATCCCATCATACTCTAGCAGTCTAGCGTATCCACATTTCGGACCAGTAAAGGGCATAGTATCTATATATATTTCCCTCACAATATTGAAAAACATGTGATCTCTCACACACTCCATATGATCAAAGGTAGCATTGGTATGATTATCATTACGTTACTTAAGGTCAAACATCGCGTAATTTGTTGTACCTAAATAATAAGTCGTGACCTTTGAAGCATTAATCGTTTACCTGGAAAATCTTACGATTTTGCCTTGGTGTTAAAAGCATGTAAGTTGTATCATTAAATGATCATATAGTAATGGTTCTAACAATAGGCAAGTGAGACCATGTCCTTACATCGCCCTTACTCATTGTGGAAATTCATACCATCCCGACAATAATCACAGATTTAACGAGGACTTGATAAATTGATTTTCAACGATCATTACATAGTTAAAAGTCAATGCTTTAGCATGTCTTTATACTTGTCTATGCGACTATCAGTGATGAAGCATATTTTCACGGGGTCAAGGTGAACCTACGCTTGAGTGCATAAAGGGGTTTAAGGACAAACAATATTCGAACCTCCGACGCGTAGTCGTGGATAACCCATATCGGTATCGTTTCGATTCCGACAGGGTGGCCGATTTGAGAGTCCACCAACAACCTAGCATACGAGGTTGAGTGGCCCAAAGACATGAAGGTTTTATAGTTCGAGACATACCTGAAAGTCTTTTAGATCGTAAGAAGCTTTATTCGTACGATGGAGATTTGTATGCTGTGGTTTACGTATGAGTAAACGAATGAATATATATGTATTAGGGTTTATGAGCTATGCATTTATAGGCTCACGAATTAGGGTTTCGGTAGAATCTCTTCCCTAATTAAATGTGATCTTGTCCCAACTAACTTTCGTTATTTAAGGAAAAGAATCCGAATTGATTATACCGTACATTCTTCTAGAATGTACGGGATCCTTATGCAAGTATATGAAACTCGCATCAGATGGTATAGGCGCATAGAGTGCGACTATACCCGTGACATATGCCTTTGTGTGCGGTTTTAGGGTTTTGGATGTGCATCCGCACAATCTTGCGAATATGCGTATCATTAAGTCCCCCAGTTCGATGTTATATACAATGAAATATAGTGTATGACGTCGAACTAGTAAGAAAAAATGTATACACAATGAACCTTAACGACACCTTTAAATCAGATTAGCATGCTTAATAGTGCAAATATAAATCCTAGTTGGATTTCAAATGTAACCGGACAGATTGTGAGGTTATTTAAATATATATGCGTAATCGGATACTTTATTAGCATTAAACGCAATGTATGCGTGCAGTCACCAAACTGTCTTTTCGGCTGCAATTCTTCCACCCGAGGTGACAACTGTCACTATTTACCGAAAAGGTAATGATTGTAATTATGCAACCGCCTGTTGATGCTAACGTGCACCGGACCTTTTAACAAGGTATTTAGCTTGAGATTGATACTCGTGTACGGCTATCATTATACCCGCGTTACTTTTTGACTCCCGTATTTTCTTTATAAATAGCCTTTTGGCTTTTTCATACCTCACAATATTTTTCCTTTTTAAATCACTCTACCCTTTTCATCTTCTCTGGAAAAAAAAAGTCTAAAAAAGGTATATCTCATACTCTTACGCTCTGCATGATGTAACCCTAGTTACAAATTTTATTTTTCACTAATTTGTTGTTTTGATTATTGTCTTTGCAGATGAAGTTGGAATCTTACACACCGAATCCGACCATCGATTCTGGTAACCAGACAAGTTCACCAGCTAGTCGTTCAGATTCACTACCTTCATTGTACCAGACTCCCGGTTCAAGAGGGTTAGGTAACCAAAAAAGGTTACACGACGAAGGTATGAATTTCATCCGACGACCTTTCAGATGAATTTTGATGTTAAGATATTTATACACCATGCGTATTGCTTTTGCAGGTCCAAGCGGTGCAATTCATCCTTCAAAGCGCGTGTGTCCAAACCCAGAAGATTCGTCTCTACCGATTCTAAATATCGATGAACTCCTGAAGGTTTCTCTACCAACATTTTCCCAACAGTTTTCTTTCCTACAATCATGCGCCCCCCAACAATTGATTCAGAGACTTTCTACACTTTCTCCTACCGAGGAACTGTATATGGACACACAATCTACATTGTTCAACTTTTCCAAGGACCTCAATCGTTTGCA
Organism: Rutidosis leptorrhynchoides; assembly: GCF_046630445.1. Lineage (NCBI taxonomy): Eukaryota > Viridiplantae > Streptophyta > Magnoliopsida > Asterales > Asteraceae > Rutidosis > Rutidosis leptorrhynchoides. Next base: position 704,888,827 of record NC_092334.1, on the reverse strand, counting down.
CCTCAAATCTGCTGCGCTCGCACATCCACCACCGCCGTCATCCACAGAGACTTCCTTGCAGCAAGAAAACGCAAAACTAACTGCTCAGCTTGCGATTGTGGTAACCGCGCACAAGCAGGCAGAAGAGCGAATCAATGTTATGATGTATAAAAGGTAACAGGAGGAGGATCGGCACATTGCTGAGAAACGGTTTATGGAGTCGGAGATTACATCGCTGTCTGCAAAGCTCAAAGAGTCAGAGAACCATGTCATCTTTTTAAACAAAACCTTTAGTGACTGGATTACATCACAGGAGTCATGGGTCGCGAAACATGACACTTTAAAGGCGGAGTATGACATTCTCCGCAAGGTTTTACCTAACCTTGTCCAGCATGCTCTCAACTGCAAAGCCGTCGAGGAGCAATTTGGTGCAGCCATGGTTGCTGCATGTGCGTATGAGCGAACCCTGTTCTGGAATGTTATTCTCCAGGAACTGTATGTGCCCCCCGTGATTCCCCCCAATATTGCTGAGTTGCTCGTTGATGGAGCCAAGGAAAAATGTGAGGAAGCTTGTTCCCAACTTCAACAAATCTCGATCCCCCGTCTTCAATTTCTCATTAACGATCCTACCATCTCCGCGTAGGAGATAATTACTGATAGACTCAATTGAGTTTGTTAAGCCATCCATGGGTGGCTTGTTTTTTCCAATGAGGGATGGACCTTGCAATCTTGAAGGTTTCGCATCCCTATATTATATTTTTCTTTTTTTGTTTACAGTAGAGTATGCGTCTGACCGCTGCGGGCGAGGATGGCATACTCTCCTTAGTGTAGGGAAAACGTTCCAGCCAATGCCACCCCTTTTTTTATTTTTATTAGCTTATATTGGCATATATTAGGTCAAATTTTTGTATATGTCCCGCTTTTATGCTAAGCGGTTGACTTTATATTCTCCAACTGTAATATGTTAGCTTTTGATTCAATATAATTTTGACAACTTTTTTGGTTAAGGCACATTTATTGTATCTTTACGAAATCACTACGACGGTTATAATGATTTGTTACAACATTATGCGTTCAATAACTCTTATGTAGAATAAATGCCATGACTTCATGACGGGAGAGACCCTTCAATCATTTCATGATCTTTTTATTCTTGCGCCAACAATCCAATGTTGTACGCAAAAGTAAGCAAACCAATGCTTATAAATTTATACTCAAGACTTTTATAAAAAAATTTATAAGTATGTACGCATATACAATCCAATGCAAATTACTCGTACTATAGACAAACCAATGTCTATACTCAAGAGTCTTCCGGCCACGCCAATGTCCGGGTTATTTAAACAAGTAAACCAAACTTGTATTTTATAGTCTAGACTGTGCAAGTCTCCGTCTTGCGCGGTGTACAAGCGTTTGAAATAAACCAATGTTTTACTATTGTCACCATTAAAAATAGTATTAGTAACCAAACTAAACTATGCTACTTGAGACTCGGAGTATGTCCCTGTGCAGCTTAAAGGGCATGCAATCAACAAATGTAAAAAATGCACAAGTTATTGGTTTAAATTGCATAATTCAATTTATTTCAAGCATATTTTTTGACCAGCACTTAGCTGTCATGTTTACAATGGAAAATAAAAATTCACATGATAAAAACTTTAAACAGTTGTTTGGGGTGATCAGTCCCTCTACAGTTTTCATATGTAGCATTCAGTGTATGCGCATGCCAGGTGCGCTTTACTGCTCTTCCATCCAAACTTGCTAGACGATACGCCCCTGTATCGCTTACGCCAATAACCTTGTAAGGTCCTTCCCAATTAGGTCCAAGCTTATCCGTATCCTCTGCCCTGCTTGCTTCATTTTTTCGCCACACCAAGTCATCCAATTGGAAAGATAATGGTTGTACGCGCTTATTATAGTAGCTTGCGATTCTTTGTTTGTTGATTGCTTCTTTTATGGCCGCCATTTCTCTGCGTTCTTCAACTAAGTTAAATTTTCATGCAGTTCTTCGCTATTGCTACTTTCATCGAAGGAAGCTATACGCATAGTTGGCACATTTATTTCGGCGGGTATTACAGCCTCAGACCCGAACACCAAACTAAAAGGTGTTTCATTAGTTTCGCCCTTTGGAGTTGTGCGGTGTGCCCACAAAATGTTAGGCAGTTCATCTATCAAACCCCTTCGACACAATCCCAACCACCTCACACTGACCATTCGCCTGAGGGTGTGCTACTGATGTAAATGTTTGTTTTATATTCAATTCTTGGCACCAATCACTAAATGGATTACCTTCGAACTGCGTATCATTGTCGCTTACGATTTCATTTGGTATTTCAAACCGACAGACGATGTTTTCCCACACAAAATTTCGAATTTGCTTGCCCGAAATTGTTTTTAGTGGTTTGGCCTCTACCCATTTCTTGAAATAATCAATGGCCACTACCAGAAATTTTACACCCCCTAGTCCTGTGGGGAATGGCCCTACTATGTCGATTGCCCATTTGCAGAACGACCATGCAGATGCGACCGGTATCATAGGATGTCGCGGAGCCTTGCTTACCGGTGCATGAAGTTGACACTATTGACACTTGTGTATTACCTCTGCGGCATCTCTGTACATTAACGGCCAGTAATATCCAGGCCGCATTATTTTGGACGCAACTATTTTGTGTCCCGAATGCAGAGTGCACATTCCCTCGTGTACTTCCCGTATGATTGACTCCGCTTGAGTTGGATTAAGGCACCGCAAATGAGGTCCCAGAAAAGACTTTCTATATAGAATTCCCTTGTCTAACAGTTACAATGGTGCTTTCATATTAATCTTTCTTGCTTCACTTGAATCTATCGGCAATGTACCTTTGGTTAGAAATTCTATTATTGGTGTCATCCAACTCTGCTCCTCTTCTTCAACTGCAGCCGAAACACTGTCTTCTTCAATAGATTTTACTTTAACTTCCTCAACCCAAATTTCTTTCTTAAAATGACTGAATATTAACGCAGCTAACTTACTTAGTGCATCCGCCTTTTTATTCAGCGTCCTCGAAACCTGAGTTATCTGGAATAAATCGAAGTCAACTGCTAGCTCTTGCACAAGCTTTAAGTATTTTTGCATTGATTCATCGTGGGCTTCAAATATTCCGTTAAATTGGTTTGCAACTAACTGCGAACCAACATATACTGATAGTTCTTTTATCTCCAAATATTTTGCTACCCACATCCCAGATAACAATGCTTCATATTCAGCTTCATTATTTGTGACAGGGAAGCTGAATCGTAGTGCGAAGGTATATTCCTCTCCTTCTGGACTTTTTAGGACTATTCCTGCCCCTGCGCCTTCTGGGCCACAAGCCCCGTCTGTGTGCATTTCCCACATCTGTTCGGGCGGAGGTGGTATTTCTTTTGATTCATGCGAGACTTCGATATCTCCGGCTGTTTCGGCCAGATAATCTGATAGGACTTGTCCTTTTACCGTACTTCATGGTGAAAAGCTTATTTCATGCTCTTCCAATTCAATAGCCCATTTGGCCATGCGACCAGAATTTTCTGGTTTATATAGCACCTGCTCAACAAGTATCAGCGAATGTAAATTTGCTAGGATTTATCAAGCAATTTTATATTTGTTTGACGACAAATTGTTGTTTGGCGTACCTGCTTTATCGGCTGATCTGTTAGGACCCTTATTGGGTGCGCTTGGAAATACCTTCGCAAGCGTCTAGCCGTATGCATGAGTGCATAAACCAGTTTTTCGATTGCAGGATAGTTTAATTCGCTTCCTGCCAAAGCTTTGCTAACAAAATATACAGGCATTTGTACCTGTTTGCACAGCATAATTATATAACTTTAAATGCCTATTGATCGAAAATTAGCTATTTTTAATTTTATAGTGCGTACATGTCCTCTGTCTGCTATTAATACTGAACTTATTGCTTCCTTCGATGCTGCTAAGTATAGTATCAACGTTTCTCCCGTAATCGATGCAGTCATTGTTGGCAGCTCTTTCAGCAACTTTTTCATTTCTTGAAATGCCACTTCTGCTTCCTTCGTCCACTTGAAATCCGTTTTCTTTAAGCAGTTCTTCAATGTCTCGAAAAAGGGGAGTAATCGCTCTGCTGATTTTTATAAGAACCTCGTTAATGCCGCCAACTTACCCGTTAAACTTTGTACTTCTTTTTTATTTCTTGGTGACGGCATATTCTCGATTGCCTCTATTTTCTTTGGGTTTGCACGTATCCCGCGCTCAGTTATTATATGACCAAGAAACTTTCCTTCTTCCTCTCCAAAACTGCACTTCAACGGGTTGAGCTTCATATTAATCTTTCTTAGCGATACGAACATTTCTAATATGTCTTCCAACAGACCTTGCTCTGTTGTGCTTTTTATAACTAGGTCGTCAACGTTTGCTTCCAAATTTCTCCCAATCTGACCTTTGAAAGCTTCGTCTATTACCCGTTGGTATGTTCCTCCAGCATTTTTTAAACTAAATGGCATCTTGGTATAGCAGTATATGCCCTGGCTTGTGTGGAAAGTAGTCTTATCCTCGTCGTCCGCTGCCATCTGTATTTGATGGTATCCTTTGTACGCATCCAAAAAATATTTGTATCGGAAGCCAGCTAACGATTCAACTTTCCAGTCTATTTATGGTAGAGGATAATTGTCCTTGGGGCAAGCTTTATTGATATCTGTGAAGTCAACACACATGCTCCAAGACCCATCGGGCTTTTTACCAGTACTGGGTTTGCTACCCACGTTTGGTACCTTACTTCTCGCAAGATGTTTGCTTTGACCAACTTATCGACTTCTGCCTTCAACCATTCGCTTCTTTCAAGAGCCATGCCGCGTTTCTTTTATCGCACTGGCGTCAGACTAGGATTTGCGTTAAGCTTGTGATCAGCAATTTCCCTTGGTACGCCCGTCATGTCCGCTTCTTTCCATATGAAGACGTCCGTATTAGAAGCTAATATATTACGAAGCTTAAACTTTGTCTCATCAGACAATCCTCCGCCAATTTTAATTTTCTGTTCTGGATGTCACGGGTTTGCGATGATCATACAGCTTCGAATTTGCTCTGCCTCACTCGACTGTTATTCTGCTTGTTTTACGGCCGCAATGCTTGCATCTTGCCATTTTGAACTTATCGTTGCAATTCCTAATGGTGTTGGGAACTTGATAAGGCCATGTACCGTGGAAGGGATGGCAGCCAATTTTTGCAAAGTCATGCGCCCTAAAAGCGCGTTGTATTTTGAGTAAGACCTTACGATGGCAAATTCTACTACCGTGCTTCTCACTAACTCCTTATTGTCATCGTCCACCAACTCCAGCTCTAATTAGATGATCCCGATTGGCCATGCGGACTCCCCAGAAAATCCTGATAACGCAGTGTTAGGAGCCACTAGCTTGGCTCGCACAACCCCTAGAAACAGTGCTCGTACATTATATCAACACCGCGACCGGTGTCTACATGCAATCGCTTGATGATGTACCCGCAGCTTTTGACACGCCCTTTAATTATGATGGGCGCATCCGAGGGTTCTTGTGCTATGGCCGGGAATATGATGGGAGTGTTTTCCCATTCCTCAGATACCTCTAACTTGCGCCTCTGATTTGTCTGTCCGCTGCTTACCATGTTTACGATTTTATCCGTTTCCTTTCCCTCATTCTTCTTTTGTCACGGATATTCTTTTTCTCCATTTGACTTTTCGACTTGTGCTCTTGCACTTTTCTTCAAGTGCTGCAATCTTCCTCTTTTGAGTTCAGCAACTACCCTTTCGATTAAGTGCCGACATTCATTGGTCTCATGACCGTAATCATCGTGAAAATCACAAAATTTTCTTTTGTCTCTGTTTCCATACTTTGACAACGGTACTGGGGGGTCGAAGCTTTTGCACACTGCCTCTGTAGCCAAAATTTCTTTTGGTGTTTTTGTGAGGTCTTTTATTAACGCAACATTTTCAGTGTGGCTGCTTTTGAACCTCTGACTTCCTCCCCCTTTATTGTTGTTGAATTTGTGATACTTATCATTATGATAGTTATCACTCCTAGGTTGGCCATTACCACCATAACGTTTGCCAGACTCTTACCCTCTTCCCTGTACTCGATACTAATCATCGTCGATGTCCATATTTGAAGAGTTACTTCCGCGATTCTGCTTTATATCTTCTTGTGCCCGCATGTAATCATGCGTTTCTTTTACGGCTTCCGCGAAGGTTTCTGGCACTCTTCTCCGTAACCGTTGACATAAAGACAGGTGTCTGTTGGTATCTATACAATGTATAAAACCGGATACCTTCTGGCTTTCTAGCAAGTCTTGTATTTTAGTCACCTCCTTGGTATATCTGTCTATTTTTTCTCCCGAGCTCTCTTTCGATTTCTGCTTAATGTCGTGACATTTGACATGTGTTCTTTTGCGTGCGCGCAAATTGTGAAAGTTTAATAAAAATCTTGAGCGCAAATCCGCAAAACCTGTAATGCTTTAGGCTGGCAAATTATTGAACCATTCCCTTGCTACTCCTTGCAGCACTATTGATAGCATATGGCATGCTACTGCATCACCCCAGCTATGTGTTCTTGCAGTTCCTTCAATTTTTTGTAAAAAGTCATCCGGATCTGATAACCCATCATAACTTCCGAGTGTTAGAGGCAACACCGGTGCAAGTGTGAAGGGATGATTGGCGATGTGTGGCACAAACTTTTCTGTTGTGGGAGCTAACTCAAGGCTTTGCTTAGCTTTTGGCCCTTGCAACACCGCGAACCAATTGCTCATTAATTCTTGTAGCCGCGCTGGCTCATTGAAAGCGGGTGCCAATTGTGGTGGCGCGACTTGCTGTAATTGAGATATGAAGCTATTTGACTGGGCTGCAGCATAGTGCGCCCCAACTATATTGATTGCTTGCAACAATATAGACTGGTTGCGAAGACGCACACGCCGTTGACCCTTGTTGTGGTGTTAGCATGATGTATGAACCATCTGGATTTCTCAGACCCATCTGCCTGATTCTTTCCTGAGCTTTCTCGGTAGTGACCCTTTCAATCGGTGTTTCGGGTTCAACCGAGGTGATAATTGGTATTGTACCCACACAGGTAGTTTTAACTTTAAAGCCTGGTGGAACCGTTTCACTTGGAGAACCGAAGCTCAGAATTTTTGGTGACAGATCCTCGAATAGTTTAAATCTAGTTCCTGTTTCCAGTAAACTTCCATCGGGAGTGTGCCACCATCCCTTAGATGATTCATTCAGGACAATTTCTGATGTAACCGGCCCTGTTTCAATACTTGGTGTCGATGGAGGCTTTGATGTGCCCTTGGTTGGTGCTGGTGGCGTCGACGGTGTGTTCGTAACAGTCACTGTAGGTGTTTGAAACCCTGGACTTACTGGAGAGTCCGATCGCCCTTGGTTCTTTACACTCTTACTTCCTCCACCCATTCTTGCTAACAATTAAAAACCTGAAAGTGACCGATTAGTTAAACAAAAAAGTTTTATGGAAAAAAGATACGTACAATAAATCATATACAACATAAATTCCAATCTTCTTTGTTTCATATAACCGGTCCCATGGATGGCGCCAAATGATCAAGAATATTTTCACGGGTTCAAGATGAACCTACGCTTGAGTGCATAAAGGGGTTTAAGGACTAACAATATTCGAACCTCTGACACGTAGTCATGGATAACCCATATCGGTATCGTTTCGATTCCGACAGGGTGGCCGATTTGAGAGTCCACCAACAACCTAGCATACGAGGTTGAGTGGCCCAAAGACATGAAGGTTTTATAGTTCGAGATATACCTGAAAGTCTTTAAGATCGTAAGAAGCTTTATTCGTACGATGGAGATTTGTATGTTGTGGTTTACGTATGAGTAAACGAATGAATATATATGTATTAGGGTTTATGAGCTATGCATTTATAGGCTCACGAATTAGGGTTTCGGTAGAATCTCTTCCCTAATTAAATGTGATCTTGTCCCAACTAACTTTCGTTATTTAAGGAAAAGAATCCGAATTGATTATACCGTACATTCTTCTAGAATGTACTGGATCCTTATGCAAGTATATGAAACTCGCAACAGATGGTATAGGCACATAGAGTGCGACTATACCTGTGACATATGCCTTTGTGTGCGGTTTTAGGATTTTGGATGCGCATCCGCACAATCTTGCGGATATGCGTATCATTAGTCAGATTATTCATACCGAGTCCTCGAACTCTCACTATCACTCGAACGATTCAAAGTTGCAGATCTTATTTGATACTCTTTCTTACGCAACTATAACTCTTAAATTATTCCAAGAGACTACTCATTAGGTGATATTAGCACCAACAACCTTCTTATATTAATATTAGTCATACCAGTTTGGAATTTTACAAAATCAATGGGTGATAAATTCTCATCCTCCTATTCTACCATTCATATCTCGCTTATCAGCAACAGCTTCACACATGAACATTTTGGGTTGAAGAACTTATGCCCTGATAACAGTCAATTCATTAGTTTTCATTACCTCGTAACATTTGTTACTCAACTGTCACCCGATAATCCAAGGTCCTCCACTCGATCTTCAATTGATCTTTCTCAAACACATAACCTCTTAAATACAAATATCCTATTTCCAAAATTTCCTGCACATCATTTTTCTTTCAAATTATCTCGAAATCTATAGAAACTACTTTCACTTATGCTATTTATAAGATCATATATATATATATATATATATATATATATATATATATATATATATATATATATATATATATATATATATATATATATATATATATATATATATATATATATTATATAATCAAATAAATAAATCTACCTTTACTTATTTTGACTAGTACATATCAAATTACACTTTCACTTTTACAAATCAATTCTTTTACATTTTAACTAATTCAAATTATTTTACTTAAAATAGTACACGTTATACATGATTCTAGTTTTACTAAGAACTTTGTTCCGTTAATATTGTCACATCAAAGCATCTCAAACTTTTTCAAAATTACTTTGACTTATTATATAAAAATTTCATATTACTCTATACTATGTTTGGATCACAGTTCTTTCCATATTTCGCGCTAGGACGAAACTTACCTTTTTGTGCTCATCATCTTTTCCCTTTTAAGGTTGACCGTTGAGAAGTTTTTACTTCTGATATTTCCCTGACTAAACTGCAACACCCTCGTAATCATCAATTCTCTTATTCAATGTTTTGTGACATGAAAAATCATTTTCGGAGATGTTTTTCACCTAGTGTTGAAATGTCCCGTTCTTATTGATTAAAAACGTTCCATATTAATTGATTTTGTTGCGAGGTTTTGACCTCTATATGAGACGTTTTTCAAAGACTGCATTCATTTTAAAACAAACCATAACCTTTATTTCATCAATAAAGGTTTAAAAAGCTTTACGTAGATTATCAAATAATGATAATCTAAAATATCCTGTTTACACACAACCATTACATAATGGTTTACAATACAAATATGTTACAACAAAATAAGTTTCTTGAATGCAGTTTTTACACAATATCATACAAGCATGGACTCCAAATCTCGTCCTTATTTAAGTATGCGACAGCGGAAGCTCTTAATAATCACCTGAGAATAAACATGCTTAAAACGTCAACAAAAATGTTGGTGAGTTATAGGTTTAACCTATATATATCAAATCATAATAATAGACCACAAGATTTCATATTTCAATACACATCCCATACATAGAGATAAAAATCATTCATATGGTGAACACCTGGTAACCGACATTAACAAGATGCATATATAAGAATATCCCCATCATTCCGGGACACCCTTCGGATATGATATAAATTTCGAAGTACTAAAGCATCCGGTACTTTGGATGGGGTTTGTTAAGCCCAATAGATCTATCTTTAGGATTCGCGTCAATTAGGGTGTCTGTTCCCTAATTCTTAGATTACCAGACTTAATAAAAAGGGGCATATTCGATTTCGATAATTCAACCATAGAATGTAGTTTCACGTACTTGTGTCTATTTTGTAAATCATTTATAAAACCTGCATGTATTCTCATCCCAAAAATATTAGATTTTAAAAGTGGGACTATAACTCACTTTCACAGATTTTTACTTCGTCGGGAAGTAAGACTTGGCCACTGGTTGATTCACGAACCTATAACAATATATACATATATATCAAAGTATGTTCAAAATATATTTACAACACTTTTAATATATTTTGATGTTTTAAGTTTATTAAGTCAGCTGTCCTCGTTAGTAACCTACAACTAGTTGTCCACAGTTAGATGTATAGAAATAAATCGATAAATATTATCTTGAATCAATCCACGACCCAGTGTATACGTATCTCAGTATTGATCACAACTCAAACTATATATATTTTGGAATCAACCTCAACCCTGTATAGCTAACTCCAACATTCACATATAGAGTGTCTATGGTTGTTCCGAAATATATATAGATGTGTCGACATGATAGGTCGAAACATTGTATACGTGTCTATGGTATCTCAAGATTACATAATATATAATACAAGTTGATTAAGTTATGGTTGGAATAGATTTGTTACCAATTTTCACGTAGCTAAAATGAGAAAAATTATCCAATCTTGTTTTACCCATAACTTCTTCATTTTAAATCTGTTTTGAGTGAATCAAATTGCTATGGTTTCATATTGAACTCTATTTTATGAATCTAAACAGAAAAAGTATAGGTTTATAGTCGGAAAAATAAGTTACAAGTCGTTTTTGTAAAGGTAGTCATTTCAGTCGAAAGAACGACGTCTAGATGACCATTTTAGAAAACATACTTCCACTTTGAGTTTAACCATAATTTTTGGATATAGTTTCATGTTCATAATAAAAATCATTTTCTCAGAATAACAACTTTTAAATCAAAGTTTATCATAGTTTTTAATTAACTAACCCAAAACAGCCCGCGGTGTTACTACGACGGCGTAAATCCGGTTTTACGGTGTTTTTCGTGTTTCCAGGTTTTAAATCATTAAGTTAGCATATCATATAGATATAGAACATGTGTTTAGTTGATTTTAAAAGTCAAGTTAGAAGGATTAACTTTTGTTTGCGAACAAGTTTAGAATTAACTAAACTTTGTTCTAGTGATTACAAGTTTAAACCTTCGAATAAGATAGCTTTATATGTATGAATCGAATGATGTTATGAACATCATTACTACCTTAAGTTCCTTGGATAAACCTACTGGAAAAGAGAAAAATGGATCTAGCTTCAACGGATCCTTGGATGGCTCGAAGTTCTTGAAGCAGAATCATGACACGAAAACAAGTTCAAGTAAGATCATCACTTGAAATAAGATTGTTATAGTTATAGAAATTGAACCAAAGTTTGAATATGATTATTACCTGGTATTAGAATGATAACCTACTGTAAGAAATAAAGATTTCTTGAGGTTGGATGATCACCTTACAAGATTGGAAGTGAGCTAGCAAACTTGAAAGTATTCTTGATTTTATGTAACTAGAACTTGTAGAATATATGAAGAACACTTAGAACTTGAAGATAGAACTTGAGAGAGATCAATTAGATGAATAAAATTGAAGAATGAAAGTGTTTGTAGGTGTTTTTGGTCGTTGGTGTATGGATTAGATATAAAGGATATGTAATTTTGTTTTCGTGTAAATAAGTCATGAATGATTACTCATATTTTTGTAATTTTATGAGATATTTCATGCTAGTTGCCAAATGATGGTTCCCACATGTGTTAGGTGACTCACATGGGCTGCTAAGAGCTGATTATTGGAGTGTATATACCAATAGTACATACATCTAAAAGCTGTGTATTGTACAAGTACGAATACGGGTGCATACGAGTAGAATTGTTGATGAAACTGAACGAGGATGTAAATGTAAGCATTTTTTTTAAGTAGAAGTATTTTGATAAGTGTATTGAAGTCTTTCAAAAGTGTATAAATACATATTAAAACACTACATGTATATACATTTTAACTGAGTCGTTAAGTCATCGTTAGTCGTTACATGTAAGTGTTGTTTTGAAACCTTTAGGTTAACGATCTTGTTAAATGTTGTTAACCCAATGTTTATAATATCAAATGAGATTTTAAATTATTATATTATCATGATATTATCATGTATGAATATCTCTTAATATGATATATATCCATTAAATGTCTTTACAACGATAATCGTTACATATATGTCTCGTTTAAAAATCATTAAGTTAGTAGTCTTGTTTTTACATATGTAGTTCATTGTTAATATACTTAATGATATGTTTACTTATCATAGTATCATGTTAAATATATATATATCCATATATATGTCATCATATAGTTTTTACAAGTTTTAACGTTCGTGAATCACCGGTCAACTTGGGTGGTCAATTGTCTATATGAAACATATTTCAATTAATCAAGTCTTAACAAGTTTGATTGCTTAACATGTTGGAAATATTTAATCATGTAAATATCAATCTCAATTAATATATATAAACATGGAAAAGTTCGGGTCACTACAGTACCTACCCGTTAAATAAATTTCGTCCCGAAATTTTAAGCTGTTGAAGGTGTTGACGAATCTTCTGGAAATAGATGCGGGTATTTCTTCTTCATCTGATCTTCATGCTCCCAGGTGAACTCGGGTCCTCTACGAGCATTCCATCGAACCTTAACAATTGGTATCTTGTTTTGCTTAAGTCTTTTAACCTCACGATCCATTATTTCGACGGGTTCTTCGATGAATTGAAGTTTTTCGTTGATTTGGATTTCATCTAACGGAATAGTGAGATCTTCTTTAGCAAAACATTTCTTCAAATTCGAGACGTAGAAAGTGTTATGTACAGCCGCGAGTTGTTGAGGTAACTCAAGTCGGTAAGCTACTGGTCCGACACGATCAATAATCTTGAATGGTCCAATATACCTTGGATTTAATTTCCCTTGTTTACCAAATCGAACAACGCCTTTCCAAGGTGCAACTTTAAGCATGACCATCTCTCCAATTTCAAATTCTATATCTTTTCTTTTAATGTCAGCGTAGCTCTTTTGTCGACTTTGGGCGGTTTTCAATCGTTGCTGAATTTGGATGATCTTCTCGGTAGTTTCTTGTATAATCTCCGGACCCGTAATCTGTCTATCCCCCACTTCACTCCAACAAATCGGAGACCTACACTTTCTACCATAAAGTGCTTCAAACGGCGCCATCTCAATGCTTGAATGGTAGCTGTTGTTGTAGGAAAATTCTGCTAACGGTAGATGTCGATCCCAACTGTTTCCGAAATCAATAACACATGCTCGTAGCATGTCTTCAAGCGTTTGTATCGTCCTTTCGCTCTGCCCATCAGTTTGTGGATGATAGGCAGTACTCATGTCTAGACGAGTTCCTAATGCTTGCTGTAATGTCTGCCAGAATCTTGAAATAAATCTGCCATCCCTATCAGAGATAATAGAGATTGGTATTCCATGTCTGGAGACGACTTCCTTCAAATACAGTCGTTATAACTTCTCCATCTTGTCATCTTCTCTTATTGGCAGGAAGTGTGCTGATTTGGTGAGACGATCAACTATTACCCAAATAGTATCAAAACCACTTGCAGTCCTTGGCAATTTAGTGATGAAATCCATGGTAATGTTTTCCCATTTCCATTCCGGGATTTCGGGTTGTTGAAGTAGACCTGATGGTTTCTGATGCTCAGCTTTGACCTTAGAAAACGTCAAACATTCTCCTACGTATTTAGCAACATCGGCTTTCATACCCGGCCACCAAAAATATTTCTTGAGATCCTTGTACATCTTCCCCGTTCCAGGATGTATTGAGTATCTGGTTTTATGAGCTTCTCTAAGTACCATTTCTCTCATATCTCCAAATTTTGGTACCCAAATCCTTTCAGCCCTATACCGGGTTCCGTCTTCCCGAATATTAAGATGCTTCTCCGATCCTTTGGGTATTTCATCCTTTAAATTTCCCTCTTTTAAAACTCCTTGTTGCGCCTCCTTTATTTGAGTAGTAAGGTTATTATGAATCATTATATTCATAGATTTTACTCGAATGGGTTCTCTGTCCTTCCTGCTCAAGGCATCGGCTACCACATTTGCCTTCCCCGGGTGGTAACGAATCTCAAAGTCATAATCATTCAACAATTCAATCCACCTACGCTGCCTCATATTCAGTTGTTTCTGATTAAATATGTGTTGAAGACTTTTGTGGTCGGTATATATAATACTTTTGACCCCATATAAGTAGTGCCTCCAAGTCTTTAATGCAAAAACAACCGTGCCTAATTCCAAATCATGCGTCATATAATTTTGTTCGTGAATCTTCAATTGTCTAGACGCATAAGCAATCACCTTCGTTCGTTGCATTAATACACAACCGAGACCTTGCTTTGATGCGTCACAATAAATCACAAAATCATCATTCCCTTCAGGCAATGACAATATAGGTGCCGTAGTTAGATTTTTCTTCAATAACTGAAACGCTTTCTCTTGTTCATCATTCCATTCAAATTTCTTCCCTTTATGCGTTAATGCAGTCAAGGGTTTTGCTATTCTGGAAAAGTCTTGGATGAACCTTCTGTAGTAACCGGCTAGTCCTAACAACTGGCGTATGTGTTTCGGAGTTTTCGAGGTTTCCTACTTTTCAACAGTTTCTATCTTTGCCGGATCCACCTTAATACCTTCTTTGTTCACTATGTGACCGAGGAATTGAACTTCTTCCAACCAAAATGCACACTTTGAAAACTTAGCGTACAATTCTTCCTTCCTCAATACTTCTAACACCTTTCTCAAATGTTCACCGTGTTCTTGGTCATTCTTTGAGTAAATAATTATGTCATCAATGAAAACAATGACAAACTTGTCAAGGTATGGTCCACACACTCGGTTCATAAGGTCCATGAACACAGCTGGTGCATTAGTTAAACCAAACGGCATGACCATAAACTCGTAATGACCGTAACGTGTTCTGAAAGCAGTCTTTGGAATATCATCTTCTTTCACCCGCATTTGATGATACCCGGAACGTAAGTCAATCTTTGAATAAACAGACGAGCCTTGTAGTTGATCAAATAAGTCGTCGATTCTCGGTAGTGGGTAGCGGTTCTTGATGGTAAGTTTGTTCAACTCTCGGTAGTCGATACACAACCTGAATGTACCAACTTTCTTCTTGACAAACAAAACAGGAGCTCCCCACGGTGATGTGCTTGGTCGAATGAAACCACGCTCTAAAAGTTCTTGTAATTGGCTTTGCAGTTCTTTCATCTCGCTGGGTGCGAGTCTGTAAGGAGCACGAGCTATTGGTGCAGCTCCTGGTACAAGATCTATTTGAAATTCAACGGATCGATGTGGGGGTAATCCCGGTAATTCTTTCGGAAATACATCGGGAAATTCTTTTGCAATGGGAACATCATTGATGCTCTTTTCTTCAGTTTGTACTTTCTCGACGTGTGCTAGAACAGCATAGCAACCTTTTCTTATTAGTTTTTGTGCCTTCAAATTACTAATAAGATGTAGCTTCGCGTTGCCCTTTTCTCCGTACACCATTAAGGGTTTTCCTTTTTCTCGTATAATGCGAATTGCATTTTTGTAACAAACGATCTCTGCTTTCACTTCTTTCAACCAGTCCATACCGATTATCACATCAAAACTCCCTAACTCTACTGGTATCAAATCAATCTTAAATGTTTCGCTAACCAGTTTAATTTCTCGATTCCGACATATATTATCTGCTGAAATTAATTTACCATTTGCTAATTCGAGTAAAAATTTACTATCCAAAGGCGTCAATGGACAACTTAATTTAGCACAAAAATCTCTACTCATATAGCTTCTATCCGCACCCGAATCAAATAAAACGTAAGTAGGTTTATTGTCAATAAGAAACGTACCCGTAACAAGCTCCGGGTCTTCCTGTGCCTCTGCTGCATTAATATTGAAAACTCTTCCGCGGCCTTGTCCATTCGTGTTCTCTTGGTTCGGGCAATTTCTAATAATGTGGCCCGGTTTTCCACATTTATAACAAACTACATTGGCATAACTTGCTCCGACACTACTTGCTCCGCCATTACTCGTTCCGACACCATTTGTTCCTTTCGTTCTATTAACCCCTGGTCCGTAGACCTCACACTTCGCCGCGCTATGACCATTTCTTTTACACTTGTTGCAAAATTTGGTGCAGAACCCCGAGTGATACTTTTCACACCTTTGGCATAGCTGCTTCTGATTGTTGTTGTTGTTGCGGTTATTATTGTTATTGAGATGATTGTTGTAGTTGCTGTTGTTGTTGTTGTTGTTGTTGTTGTTGTTGTTGTTGGGCCGTTTGTTGTAGTTGCGATTGATGTTGCGATTGTTGGGATAATTGTTGCGATTATTGTTGTAATTGCTGTTGTTGTTGTATTGGTGATTCTTATCACCGTTTTCCTCCCACTTTCTTTTGACTTGCTTCACATTGGCCTCTTCAGCAGTCTGTTCTTTAATCCTTTCTTCAATCTGGTTCACTAGTTTGTGAGCCATTCTACATGCCTGTTGTATGGAGGCGGGCTCGTGTGAACTTATATCTTCTTGGATTCTTTCCGGTAATCCTTTCACAAACGCGTCGATCTTCTCTTCCTCATCTTCGAATGCTCCCGGACACAATAGGCACAATTCTGTGAATCGTCTTTCGTACGTGGTAATATCAAATCCTTGGGTTCGTAACCCTCTAAGTTCTGTCTTGAGCTTATTGACCTCGGTTCTGGGACGGTACTTCTCGTTCATCAAGTGCTTGAATGCTGACCACGGTAGTGCGTACGCATCGTCTTATCCCACTTGCTCTAGATAGGTATTCCACCATGTTAACACAGAACCTGTGAAGGTATGCGTAGCGTACTTTACTTTGTCCTCTTCAGTACACTTACTTATGGCAAACACCGATTCGACCTTCTCGGTCCACCGTTTCAATCCGATCGGTCCTTCGGTTCCATCAAATTCCAAAGGTTTGCAGGCAGTGAATTCTTTGTAGGTGCATCCTACACGATTTCCTGTACTGCTAGATCCAAGGTTATTGTTGGTATGTAGCGCAGCCTGTACTGCGGCTATGTTTGAAGCTAGAAAAGTACGGAATTCCTCTTCATTCATATTCACGGTGTGTCGAGTAGTTGGTGCCATTTCCTTCAAAATAGTCAAATGGAACAAGTTAATCATACAGAATATTAACAGTAGTTAATAGTATTTCGTAGCATAATATGAACTCATTTATAAAAGCTTTTTCTTCATATTAGCGTTTTATAAGTTTAAATTCGGGTAGTACCTACCCGTTAAGTTCATACTTAGTAGCTAATATACAATTCAACTACTACAATTCTATATGAAAAACTGATTATAATAATATTTCGCGTTCAAACTTTTACACAATATTTTACAAACTTACAATACCGCTTATTTTACATATAGCATGAAATATAGCACACAATAAATTTGATACAAGATGGTTGTGAAGATAATTCTAGCTAGTACACAAGTCGTTCAGCAAAGGCAATAAAGACACGTAATTCATACGTCCAGAAACAAGTCATGCATTCTGGTTTTACTAGGATTACTTCCCATCCTTGGTCTTGTGGAACATAACCATTATGTCCGTTGATAAGACAGCGTGTTGTAACGTCGTCAAAGAGACGAGGGTTACGTAATGTCCAACAGTCCTGTAACAATCTAAAAACCTCATTTCTTACCCCAATTACCGACTCCGTCACTTGTGGGAACGTTTTGTTTAATAGTTGTAGCCCAATATTCTTGTTCTCACTTTGGTGAGAAACGAACATTACTAATCTGTAAGCATAACATGCTTCTTTATGTTGCATGTTAGCCACTTTATCTAAATCACGAAGTCCAATATTCGGATATATTGAGTCAAAATAATTTCTTAACCCATTGCGTAAAATAGCATTTGGGTTCCCCGCAATATATACGTCAAAGTAAACACATCGTAACTTATGGATTTCCCAATGTGATATCCCCCATATTTCGAACGAAAGCCTTTTATAAACCAAGGCATTCTTGGAACGTTCTTCGAATGTCTTACAAACTGATCTCGCCTTAAATAGTTGTGCCGAAGAATTCTGACCGACTCTAGACAAGATTTCATCAATCATGTCTCCGGGTAGGTCTCTTAAAATATTGGGTTGTCTATCCATTTTGTGTTTTTATACTGTAAAATAGACAAGAGTTAGATTCATAAAAAAAATACTTATTAATACAAGCAATTTTTACATATATCATAAAGTATAAGCACGCTATATTACATATATTACACCACACGAATACAACTATCTTATTCCGACTCATTTGCTTCTTCTTCTTCTTCAGTTTTGGTTCGTTTTGCCAAGTTTCTAGGGATATATGATGTTCCCCTAATACGAGCCGTCGTTTTTCACATTGGTTTAGAAAAACCTGGTGGTTTAGAGGTTCCCGGGTCATTGTTACAACTTAAGGACTTCGGGGGTTGACGATATATATAAAGTTCATCGGGGTTGGAATTAGATTTCTCTATTTTTATGCCCTTTCCCTTATTATTTTCTTTTCCCTTTTTAAATTCAGTTGGGGTAATTTCTATAACATCATCGGAATTCTCGTCGGAATCCGATTCATCGGAGAATTGGAAATCCTCCCAATATTTTGCTTCCTTGGCGGAAATACCATTGACCATAATTAACCTTGGTCGGTTGGTTGAGGATTTTCTTTTACTTAACCGTTTTATTATTTCCCCCGCCGGTTCTATTTCTTCATCCGGTTCTGATTCTTCTTCCGGTTCCGATTCTTCTTCCGGTTCCGATTCTTCTTCCGGTTCTGACTCTTCTTCCGGTTCCTCTTCGGGAACTTGTGAATCAGTCCACGAATCATTCCAATTTACATTTGACTCATCATTATTATTAGGTGAGTCAATGGGACTTGTTCTAGAGGTAGACATCTATCACATAATATCAAACGCGTTAAGAGATTAATATATCACATAATATTCACATGTTAAAAATATATAGTTTCCAACAAAATTTGTTAAGTAATCATTTTTCAAGTAAACACGGTCGAAGTCCAGACTCACTAATGCATCCTAACAAACTCGATAAGACACACTAATGCAAAATTCTGGTTCTCTAAGACCAACGCTCGGATACCAACTGAAATGTCTCGTTCTTATTGATTAAAAACGTTCCATATTAATTGATTTCGTTGCGAGGTTTTGACCTCTATATGAGACGTTTTTCAAAGACTGCATTCATTTTAAAACAAACCATAACCTTTATTTCATCAATAAAGGTTTAAAAAGCTTTACGTAGATTATCAAATAATGATAATCTAAAATATCCTGTTTACACACAACCATTACATAATGGTTTACAATACAAATATGTTACAACAAAATAAGTTTCTTGAATGCAGTTTTTACACAATATCATACAAGCATGGACTCCAAATCTCGTCCTTATTTAAGTATGCGACAGCGGAAGCTCTTAATAATCACCTGAGAATAAACATGCTTAAAACGTCAACAAAAATGTTGGTGAGTTATAGGTTTAACCTATATATATCAAATCATAATAATAGACCACAAGATTTCATATTTCAATACACATCCCATACATAGAGATAAAAATCATTCATATGGTGAACACCTGGTAACTGACATTAACAAGATGCATATATAAGAATATCCTCATCATTCCGGGACACCCTTCGGATATGATATAAATTTCAAAGTACTAAAGCATCCGGTACTTTGGATGGGGTTTGTTAAGCCCAATAGATCTATCTTTAGGATTCGCGTCAATTAGGGTGTCTGTTCCCTAATTCTTAGATTACCAGACTTAATAAAAAGGGGCATATTTGATTTCGATAATTCAACCATAGAATGTAGTTTCACGTACTTGTGTCTATTTTGTAAATCATTTATAAAACCTGCATGTATTCTCATCCCAAAAATATTAGATTTTAAAAGTGGGACTATAACTAACTTTCACAGATTTTTACTTCGTCGGGAAGTAAGACTTGGCCACTGGTTGATTCACGAACCTATAACAATATATACATATATATCAAAGTATGTTCAAAATATATTTACAACACTTTTAATATATTTTGATGTTTTAAGTTTATTAAGTCAGCTGTCCTCGTTAGTAACCTACAACTAGTTGTCCACAGTTAGATGTACAGAAATAAATCGATAAATATTATCTTAAATCAATCCACGACCCAGTGTATACGTATCTCAGTATTGATCACAACTCAAACTATATATATTTTGGAATCAACCTCAACCCTGTATAGCTAACTCCAACATTCACATATAGAGTGTCTATGGTTGTTCCGAAATATATATAGATGTGTCGACATGATAGGTCGAAACATTGTATACGTGTCTATGGTATCTCAAGATTACATAATATACAATACAAGTTGATTAAGTTATGGTTGGAATAGATTTGTTACCAATTTTCACGTAGCTAAAATGAGAAAAATTATCCAATCTTGTTTTACCCATAACTTCTTCATTTTAAATCCGTTTTGAGTGAATCAAATTGCTATGGTTTCATATTGAACTCTATTTTATGAATCTAAACAGAAAAAGTATAGGTTTATAGTCGGAAAAATAAGTTACAAGTCATTTTTGTAAAGGTAGTCATTTCAGTCGAAAGAACGACATCTAGATGACCATTTTAGAAAACATACTTCCACTTTGAGTTTAACCATAATTTTTGGATATAGTTTCATGTTCATAATAAAAATCATTTTCTCAGAATAACAACTTTTAAATCAAAGTTTATCATAGTTTTTAATTAACTAACCCAAAACAGCCCGCGGTGTTACTACGACGGCGTAAATCCGGTTTTACGGTGTTTTTCGTGTTTCCAAGTTTTAAATCATTAAGTTAGCATATCATATAGATATAGAACATGTGTTTAGTTGATTTTAAAAGTCAAGTTAGAAGGATTAACTTTTGTTTGCGAACAAGTTTAGAATTAACTAAACTTTGTTCTAGTGATTACAAGTTTAAACCTTCGAATAAGATAGCTTTATATGTATGAATCGAATGATGTTATGAACATCATTACTACCTTAAGTTCCTTGGATAAACCTACTGGAAAAGAGAAAAATGGATCTACCTTCAACGGATCCTTGGATGGCTCGAAGTTCTTGAAGCAGAATCATGACACGAAAACAAGTTCAAGTAAGATCATCACTTGAAATAAGATTGTTATAGTTATAGAAATTGAACCAAAGTTTGAATATGATTATTACCTTGTATTAGAATGATAACCTACTGTAAGAAACAAAGATTTCTTGAGGTTGGATGATCACCTTACAAGATTGGAAGTGAGCTAGCAAACTTGAAAGTATTCTTGATTTTATGTAACTAGAACTTGTAGAATATATGAAGAACACTTAGAACTTGAAGATAGAACTTGAGAGAGATCAATTAGATGAATAAAATTGAAGAATGAAAGTGTTTGTAGGTGTTTTTGGTCGTTGGTGTATGGATTAGATATAAAGGATATGTAATTTTGTTTTCATGTAAATAAGTCATGAATGATTACTCATATTTTTGTAATTTTATGAGATATTTCATGCTAGTTGCCAAATGATGGTTCCCACATGTGTTAGGTGACTCACATGGGCTGCTAAGAGCTGATCATTGGAGTGTATATACCAATAGTACATACATCTAAAAGCTGTGTATTGTACGAGTACGAATACGGGTGCATACGAGTAGAATTGTTGATGAAACTGAACGAGGATGTAATTGTAAGCATTTTTGTTAAGTAGAAGTATTTTGATAAGTGTATTGAAGTCTTTAAAAAGTGTATAAATACATATTAAAACACTACATGTATATACATTTTAACTGAGTCGTTAAGTCATCGTTAGTCGTTACATGTAAGTGTTGTTTTGAAACCTTTAGGTTAACGATCTTGTTAAATGTTGTTAACCCAATGTTTATAATATCAAATGAGATTTTAAATTATTATATTATCATGATATTATCATGTATGAATATCTCTTAATATGATATATATCCATTAAATGTCTTTACAACGATAATCGTTACATATATGTCTCGTTTAAAAATCATTAAGTTAGTAGTCTTGTTTTTACATATGTAGTTCATTGTTAATATACTTAATGATATGTTTACTTATCATAGTATCATGTTAAATATATATATATCCATATATATGTCATCATATAGTTTTTACAAGTTTTAACGTTAGTGAATCACCGGTCAACTTGGGTGGTCAATTGTCTATATGAAACATATTTCAATTAATCAAGTCTTAACAAGTTTGATTGCTTAACATGTTGGAAACATTTAATCATGTAAATATCAATCTCAATTAATATATATAAACATGGAAAAGTTCGGGTCACTACAAGTGTAAACTGTTCATTTTAGCTAATAATTCACGTATTCTTCTCATCTGCACTTAAACTTATGAGTGAGGATAAACCCTAGATCGACACGCCGTCTGTGCGAGGGCGTCTCACTCGTTAAGAGATCACACCTTTCGCACGGTTCCCTTTCAGAAACGTAATATAAATTATTTTAATCTATGATCCTCGGTATCCTCTCTGAAGGGGATACCTTAAAGATTTATGACATAGACGTGTCTACTCTTCCTTCATTGACTGCAACTAGGTGTCATCATAGTCGAGTTTCGACCTCTGTAACTGAAATCATAATCATATAGCTATATTCTGCAAATGTGCTTTCAAAAATTCCTTCCAAGGATAAGTTCAAATGTATTATACTATACTGAATGATATCTTTTTGCTCAGACCATTCTGACGGCATTTTAGTTATGGCTTGCTTTGCATAAAAGCATGATTAGCGATTCTTCAGCTAGCATCTCGTCTCATTTATTCACATTAGACATCATGTCTATAGTTACCTTCTGGAAAAAAATTGTACAAACACATGCCATTCATCAAACTAAATGGTTGTGGTCTTCACGTGCTTCTCTCTGTTTATCCGCCCTAGTATTAAGGCATAAACGATCATGGTTTTAAAAGAGATTGGTAATATTCAAAACACATTTCATGTAACTAATCTACTGAAATGCTTGTATAACATGATCGTCCCTTTTGAGGAAACCTAATCAAATGCACTCTTGTTATTCCTTTGAATGACCTCCGTATTGATAATAAAATGCACTCCATAGAAGAACCTGTAGAAGTTATGGATCGTAAGATTCAACGCTTGAAACAGAACAATATTCTTATATTAAAAAAAATCATTGGAAATCATGACATGACCCCGAGTATACCTGGGAACGTGAAGACCAACTGAAATGGAAAATATTCCCATCTCTCTCTTCTCAACCACTGATGCATCCGAGAAGTCTACCTAAAACTTCGGGACGAAGTTTCCATTAACAAGGGGATACTATAACAACCCACAAATTTCCATACTTGAAATGACTATTTTACCCATAGTGTTTTTGCATGCTTATTAATATTGAAATTAATAAGTAATTACTCTACTTTAATACAACGTTAACCAAATATTAATTTTTTAGTCGACACATTTTGTTAATTTAAGTTTATATTATTTTTATAATATACTTTAGTTAATATTACAAGTATTAAAATTAATGTATGACTACGTGTTAGTACATTCCTATGTATAACGTTTTTATTCGATGAATCATCTCGGATTCCAAACCAACGATTATATTTTCGTGATTTCTTGATCCGAAATATTTTTCTAAGACATTCCAATGTCGTGTGAGTTAATAAAATATTTCTATAGCTTATTTCATAGATTTTTATCCTTCTCGCGTATTTAAATCGCGTAAAGTTTTTTCTCGGATCGCGTTCGTTTAATCGTACGGACCGAATTATAAAAATCAAAATTTGAGAAGTGGGCTCCACCTAACCATATTTAAGCCGACCTCTTTCCTTGTGAACCAAAAATTTCCATAAATCTAAAACTTTGTATTTTTAACCTTTTTCTAAATTAAAATTTAATAGATAAATATATTTTTGGATAAGATTTAAGTTTATAAAAAAAAATTAACATATATCCTCTCCACAAATTCAATCAGCAGACTCCTCACTTTTAGACCCATTATATATATATATATATATATATATATATATATATATATATATATATATATATATATATATATATATATATATATATATATATATATATATATATATATATATATATATATATATATATATATATATATATATATATATATATAACATGATAAGAGTTGTTTTCTACTTGTTAATAAAAAAATAAAATTAATAAATATTGTTTTATGAAAAAAAAGATACGGCCGACCCAAAGAGGTGTCACCAGAATGTGCAAGATTTTTGAGATTTTCTTATTATATTTATTTTCTAATCTTTTTCTCTCCCTCTTATTCTAACCCTACAAAAAAATCTTTTTATTCTCTGTAAAAAAAATCACGGCTTTTTTTCCCTCTCTTGATCATCGACATTCATCGTCAAATTAATCATCATCAAGCTTTATATTATTCAATTAATTACATAATCGAATTCACCTCGACGCGATCTACGTTCCTCTTCTTTTACTTTTCTTGTTGGGTTATTTTTATAAACCCTAATTTTCTATAATTTATTATTTTCATGTTCTTTTAATTGTATGATTAGTATAGTGCTTGAATTTTATGTTGTGGTGAAAGTTAGGATGACTACAATTGTTAAAAACACTTTTTCGGCTTATATAAATTTGGACAACCCCTTAAACTGATATTTCAGGGTTTGTGCCATGATTTTATGATGAAACTTTATTGCTCATTGTGTTCCTCTCAATGAGTAGTGCTATTTTCTTTTAAGATTTGTGTTAAACGGACGTATAGAACTCAAGATATATATTAATGAAGTTTATATATATATATATATATATATATATATATATATATATATATATATATATATATATATATATATATATATATATATATATATATATATATATATATATATATATATATATATATATTTACAGCAGCTTTTGTCTCAAAAAATGTGACTGATCTGGGTTGATTTGACATGTTCATCATGTCGAGATCGATGATGCGACTCAAAAATATATAAAGAACGTTAATATTGGATGAACGGTTTATACGTTATGATTAAAACAAGTTTTGGAGTAAAAATATAAAAAATTACTAATTTGATCAGGTCTGACCTCGGGATTCGTGCTAGATCTGGAAAAAATAAAGTTAATCATGTTGTCGGGTTCGTCAAGTTATATAAAAATCATATAAGGATCATTAAAGACCGACGTGCGGTTTGCACGTTACGACTTATTAAAAATCGTATAATATAACTTATGTTAAAAATAATACCTATGGTAAAATAAAAATTTATATTATTATTAAAATATATTAGATACAAAATAATTCAATAATACTTATGATAATATATAATTTATATTATGATTTAATTAAACTTATTATATTTATTAATTTATTAATAATTAATAAATATTTATATTATTTAATACTTATGATAAGGATTTATTATTAAATACTTAAGACATAATTTAAATTATTATTATCATATACTTAAGTATAATAATTTAACTAAGAACTTATATTTCATTACTAATTAAAAATACTTATATTTTTATAAAAACTTTAGTTATTAATTAAAGGTCACATGTTGTATTTGTTCATTCAAACATATAATAACTTATTAAATTAATTTAATTCAATTGAACTTATAGTATATATAATTAAATACTTATAACATAATAAATAATATTATAATATATATAATATTAGAATTTATTTCTTATTAAATACTAAAGTTGACTCAGGTTGACTTGGATTGACTTCTGAGTTGACTTTTACATTTGACTTTCGTTTGACTTTCAGTTGACTTTCTAAATAAAGAAACTTTCTAGAAATAGAAACTTGCTAAAAATAGAAACTTACTATAAAAAGAAACTTTCCTAAAATAGAATATTTCTAAAAAAGGAAATTTACAAAAAAAAAATTTGAAAGTACACGTAATACTTATTCAAATCTTTTGTCACATAATCCCAAAGCCAATTTAAGCACTAGAACTATCATACAATGACCTGACATAAGTTAGATATATTCTGAACTATCTTATTATCTAGGTTGGAGTCTAAATCACTCTTGATCTTCTTTATGCGTGTACTTATTATATCTTCTCCTGCTATTTTAAGGTGAACTTCATAGCCCCGCTTTTACATATTTTAATGTATTTTATAAATCTTGGGGTGAGACACATGCTTGATTTTAAATCATTTACAATTTCGACACAAGTGCCAAAACTTTTTGATATGCAACCTCGTGAGACTTTTGTTAACTTGTATTGATTATATCCTTACATGTAATTCCCCACCATAATATCGTTAATTACTGAAATTGAAATGTTGCAAGCTTAATTATTGTGAGTAGGCCTATTGATAGTGACGTCTCTACCCATTGACCTATCGTCAAGGGGGGTACATAATTATGATTACCGACACCCGTACAGTTTTAGGGGGTTTTATGTTTAGCTCGATATTATAACTCATGGCATATTGATATTTTGATGTTTTGAACTAAATCTTGTAGTCTAAAACTTTATTGATTATTAAACCTATGATGTTCACTCAACAATTGTGTTAATGCTATTAAGCATGTTTGTCTCAGGTGATGATTAGCTTATATGCTGCTTGATGATTGCTTAGCTAGCTGTTTGCATTGGAGTCAACAAATTCATAACTTATCGTTCATTAAACAATTGTTATTTACATTGGATTCATTATGTAAAACTTTATTTCATTTCCGCGGCAATACAAATATCGTTTTATAAAACGTCTCATTTAGAGTCGTTCTCGCTTATATACTTGTGTGATGATATTGAAATTTCATATTTACCCTCGGCCCTATTTGGGGGTGTGACAACATTCCCCACAAAATCGGGCAAAATTTTGTGGAGAATTTTTCGAAAGATTTTCAATTGCAGATTAGGCCCATTTTCGCAAGATAACTATAAAACAGCGCTACGAGCAAGACTTCCTTAAGGCTTTCCCTCGTTCGAAGCAGTTTATATTTTAAAAATGACATTTTACTATTTTTATAGGTGAATTTTGCACTTTTAGATCTTAGGATAAGTAATACCTTCACATATGAATTGTTGTGGCTGTTTAAATACCACTATGATACTTATTTTTATTTAATATTGTATTTAGGTACATCGAGAATAATGTTACGGCTACTATCTCACCACTATCTACAAAACGTTGCTGCTTTTATAACGTCTTGGTTTTAATGTTCGAGTATTTTTAGCCGCATTTTTATTTCTCTATATTCATAACGTTATTTTTGTTTTTGTTTCTAAATTTCATATTGAATGCGAACATATGAGAGTGTAGTTTTATTTTGATGATAATTAATGGCTGCGAAACACATATTTGAAGTCACTACATTCCCCACAAAATCGGGCAAACTATTGTGGAGAATTTTTCGAAAAATTTTCAGTTTCAAATTAGGACCATTTTCGCAAGATAACTAAAAACCGGCACTACGAGCAAGATTTTCTTAAGGTTTTCCCCCGTTCGAAGCAGTTTAGATGCTGAAAATGATATTTTACTATTTTTAAAGGTGAATTTTGCACTTTTAGGTCTTATGATAAGTAACACCTTCACATGTGAACTATTGTACCTGTTTAAATACCACTATGATACTTGTTTTTATTTAATATTGTATTTAGGTACATCGAGAATCATAGAGGGGCTACTATCTAACCACTAGCTACAAAACATTGCTACTCTTATGATGTCTTGGATTTATTGTTTGAGTATTTTTAGCAGCTTTTTTATTTCTCTAGATTCATAACGTTATTTTTGTTTATATTTATAAATATCATATTGAATACGAATATATAAGAGTGTAGTTTAGTTTTGATGATAATTAATGGCCGCAAAACACACATTTGAAGTTACTAAATTTGTCCACAAAATGGGGCAAACTTTTGTGGAGAATTTTTTTGTAAAAAATTTCAATCACTGATTAGGCCCATTTTCACAAGATAACTAGAAAACGGCGCTACGAGCAAGACTTCTTTAAGGCTTTTCCCCGTTCGAAGCAGTTTAAATGCCGAAAATGACATATTACAATTTTTAAAGGTGAATTTTGAACTTTTAGATCTTACGATAATTAACACCTTCACATGTGAACTGTTGTGCCTTTTTAAATACAACTATGATACTTATTTTTATTTAATATTGTATTTAGGTACATCAAGAATCATGTTGAGGATACTATCTCACCACTAGCTACAAAACTTTGTTGCTTTTATACGGTCTTAGTTTTATTGTTCGAGTATTTTAAATTGCTTTTTTATTTCTCAAGATTCATAACCTTATTTTTGTTTTTATTTCTAAATTCATATTGAATGCGAATATATGAGAGTGTAGTTTTATTTTGATGATAATTAATGGTCGCAAAACACATATTTGAAGTCAGTACATTCCCCACAAAATCGGGCAAAATTTTGTGGAGAATTTTCTGAAAGATTTTCAATTGCAGATTAGGCCTATTTTCGCAAGATAACTATAAAACGGCACTACGAGCAAGACTTCCTTAAGGCTTTCCCTCGTTTAAAGCATTTTATATTTTGAAAATGACATTTTACTATTTTTATAGGTGAATTTTGCACTTTTAGATCTTAGAATAAGTAATACCTTCACATGTGAATTGTTATGGCTGTTTAAATACCACTATGATATTTATTTTTATTTAATATTGTATTTAGGTACATCGAGAATAATGTTAGGGCTACTATCTCACCACTAGCTACAAATCGTTGCTGATTTTATAACGTCTTGGTTTTAATGTTCGAGTATTTTTAGCCGCATTTTTATTTCTCTAGATTCATAACCTTATTTTGGTTTTTGTTTCTAAATTTCATATTGAATACGAATATATGAGATGTAGTTTCATTTTGATGATAATTAATGGCTGCGAAATACATATTTGAAGTCACTACATTCCCCACAAAATCGGGCAAAATATTGTGGAGAATTTTTTGAAAAATTTTCAGTTTCAGATTAGGCCCATTTTCGCAAGATAACTAGAAAACGGTGCTACGAGCAAGATTTCCTTAAGGCTTTCCCCGGGTCGAAGCAGTTTTGATGCTAAAAATGACATTTTACTATTTTTAAAGGTGAATTTTCCACTTTTAGGTATTACGATAAGTAACACCTTCACATGTGAACTATTGTGCCTGTTTAAATACCACTATGATACTTGTTTTTATTTAATATTGTATTTAGGTACATTGAGAATCATATAGGGGCTACTATCTCACCACTAGCTACAAAACGTTGCTGCTTTTATAACGTCTTGGATTTATTGTTTGAGTATTTTTAGCAGCTATTTTATTTCTCTAGATTCATAACGTTATTTTTGTTTTAATTTATAAATATCATATTGAATGCGAATATATGAGAGTGTAGTTTAGTTTTGATGATAATTAATGGTCGTAAAACACACATTTGAAGTCACTACATTCTCCACAAAATCAGGCAAACTTTTGTGGAGAATTTTTCGAAAATATTCCAATTGCTGATTAGGCCCATTTTCGCAAGATAACTAGAAAACGGTGATATGAGCAAGACTTATTTCAGGCTTTCCCCAGTTCGAAGCAGTTTAGATGCCGAAAATGATATATTACTATTTTTAAAGGTGAATTTTGAACTTTTAGATTTTACGATTAGTAACACCTTCACATTTAAACTGTTGTGCCTGTTTAAATACTACTATGATACTTGTTATTGAATTTAGGTACATCGAGAATCCTGTTAAGGATACTATGTCACCACTAGCTACAAACTGTTGCTGCTTTTATAAGGTCTTTGTTTTATTGTTCGAGTATTGTTAGTCGTTTTTTTATTTCTCTATATTCATAACTTTATTTTTGTTTTTTTTTCTAAATTTCATATTAAATGTGAATATATGAGGGTGTAGTTTCATTTTAATGATAATTAATGGCTGCAAAACACATATTTGAAGTCACTACATTCCCCACAAAATCGAGCATAATTTTGTGGAGACTTTTTCGAAAGATTTTCAATTGCAGATTAGGCCCATTTTCGAAAGATAACTATAAAACGGCGCTACGAGCAAGTCTTCCTTAAGGCTTTCCCTCATTCGAAGTAGTTTATATTTTGAAAATGACGTTTTGCTATTTTTATAGGTGAATTTTGCACTTTTAGATCTTACGATAAGTAATACCTGCACATGTGAATTGTTGTGGCTGTTTAAATACCACTATGATACTTGTTTTTATTTAGTATTGTATTTAGGTACATCGAGAATAATGTTGGGGCTACTATCTCACCACTAGCTACAAAACGTTTTATAACGTCTTTGTTTTAATGTTCGGGTATTTTTAGCCGCATTTTTACTTCTCTAAATTCATAATCTTATTTCTGTTTTTGTTTCTAAATTTCATATTGAATGCGAATATATGAGAGTGTAGTTTCATTTTGATGATAATTAATGGCTGTGAAACACATATTTGAAGTTACTACATTACCCACAAAATCGGGCAAAATATTGTGGAGAATTTTTCGAAAAAATTTCAATTTCAGAGTAGGCCCATTTTAGCAAGATAACTAGAAAATGGCGCTACGAGCAAGATTTCTCTAAGGCTTTCCCCCGTTAGAAGCAGTTTAGATGCCGAAAATGACATTTTACTATTTTTAAAGGTGAATTTTGCACTTTTAGATCTTAGGATAAGTAATACCTTCACATGTGAATTGTTGTGCCTATTTATATCACGATCCGGAAAATTTCGACTTGTTTTAAAGTCAATTCTCTATATAATTGAATGTTTCCGACACGATAAGCAAAGTCTGTTATGTTGAGTCTCCAAATTTTTGAAAAGTTTTCATACATTCATTTACCCTTTGACTATTCATGACGATTCACGAACTATATATTATGTGTATATATGTATATAGTATATTAAATATATATGTCAAATTACTTTTAATTTTATTAGTAATGATATAATTATTATCATTATCATTATTTATTTATCATTTTATTATTATTATAAAACATTCAACCAACACACCCTAATATCTATTAATCTTATTCCATACGATGCCCTGTGTTTTTCTTATTATATTAAAATTTGGACCGGATGAATTTTTATATTAGTGTATATCTCGTTTTTTTTTCTTTTACTATATAATATCCTAAGGATATAGATAACTTGTGATTATAAGAGATTAGAAAACAATTAAAGTGGAGACTCACTTTTGGACTTGGTTGATTAAATATGTTTGCTACTTTAACTTTTTCAAATTATAAATATATGCATGTATATATATAACCATCGCAATCCATCGACATCTTTCCAAAAATACTTCACGGGCATAAAGATGAGTTTTTGTCATCTAAGATTATATTGTCATCAGCTGCACATGCTTTAATATTATAGTATATGTATAGTCAATATTTGAATCATAATTGATTTATATATATATATATATATATATATATATATATATATATATATATACATACAACTTGGGACGGTTAAACTATTTTAACACTTTAAAAATTTTGAATTTTTATTTATTATAATATATGATATGATATGATGTTGATCACAATATTTCACTGTTTTTATTTCCACCTTACAATTTAACAATACATGTTCACATGCATGTGCCGACCACATGTACTTTTTGAACCAAGACAACCAACATCACCCTTTCATCTTTTTAATCATTTAATTATTACTACTATTACTATTCTAATTCTTTCTGCATGTGATTTTTATTAATATCATAATAATAAATTTAAAATATATATATATATATATATATATATATATATATATATATATATATATATATATATATATATATATATATATATATATATATATGTTTAATTTATGATGGTAATGCATAAACATCACTATCCTCCTTCTATCTCATTATACAACTAGTACTTTTACTCTTGTTTTGTATGATCCAAAGAATCCCACAACTCAAACCATATTGGATACTACCTTCATGCTCGACACCCAACAAAAACTGATTGCTTTACTTTATTTAAGTGGGAATTATTATCATAGGCTACTGTTTTTAGTTGGACTTATATATCCACTTGCATATGCATACATGCACATCGATATTCAATAAGTTCATGTTACTATTACTTGTTGCAACTTAAAGATATATATATCTTGTAGAACAAGAACTAAAACACATCTATTTTGTTTCTCTGCCACCCAATTTCTTTGCTGTTATTCTCTATTTTTTTTCCCTTCTCTTGCTTCATATAACCCTCAAGTGAATACCTTTAAATTTCTACTGTTGTTTTCGGTTCAAGAACAAAACCCCACCCAAACCACCATCACCTACATCAACACCATCCGAACCATGGTGACATGTTACTGTTGCTATGGTTTATGTTTTCAATCCAACTCGACGAACATCATCACCAAAGACCACCACCATCGAACCATCATGAACAACACCTTCTACTGTTAACCGTCACCATCAAACCACCTCAAACCCACTTGTTATTGCTACTACTCGACTTCTTCTACCTTACGCTTCTGGACGAACCCCACAAGTCGTAACCAACACCCGTTTCTTGTTTTCTCGTTCTCTTATTCAAAGGTTCGTGAATCCATGGCCAACTGTACAGTCGTCTAATATCGTTACGTCTACACATTTTACCTACATTATTGAATCTCAATATTGAACGGTGAGTTTCATTTGCTCCCTTTTTAATTGCTTTTGCAATCTATATTTTTGGGCTGAGAATACATGCACTTTATTTTTAACGCAATGGATACAAGTACATACTAAATTCTACACTGAGTTTGAACCGAAATTCCCTTAGCTTTGGTAACTAGTAACTGCCAGTTATAAGAACTGGTGGGCGCGAGTAGTTATATATGGATCCATAGGGCTTGACATCCCCGTCTGTTCCAGGTATAGAAACCCTAGCCTGAACTATAAAACAGACGTATGCTATTTGAGGTTAGTACACGTTGGTTTGCGTGTATTGTACATGTTGGTTGCATGTATGTTAAAACATGGGTACTTATTTTATATACGTTAAAGTTTAGTTACCAGGGTGCTCAATCTTGTAGAATATTTTGATAAACATTTCTAGATGAAACAACTGAAATCTTGTGACCCACCTTTATATACAGAGTATGTGCAATATTAAAACTATGAACTCACCAACCTTTGTGTTGACACTTTTAAGCATGCTTATTCTCAGGTTCCTAGAAGTCTTCCGCTGTTTGCTTATACGTTATACAAGCTATGTGCATGGAGTAATACATGCTTTATTCGAGAAAACTTTGCATTCATAAAATCATCACCATGTATCTTATTTTGACTGCATTGTTAACGGATGTATTATTGTAAACTATTATTTACGGTGATTGTCTATATGTAGAAATCATCAGATGTCAAAAACCTTGGAATTAGATATTCATTTATGGTGTGCCTTTTCAAAAGAATGCAATGTTTACAAAATGTATCATGTAGAGGTCAAAACCTCACTATGAAATCAATGAATAACGTACCGCGTCAATAGCGATTTTGACAGATCGTTACAGTTGGCATCAGAGCTTGAGGTCATAGGGAACCAGAATTTGCATTAGTGTGTTTAACTGGTAATTGTTAGGTTGCATTAGTGAGTCTGGACTATGACCGTATCTGTTTTTACCGAGTTTTGCTTATCATTTTTTGTCGGAAATTACATACTTATCATTATTTAGTCTAGACACGTCTTACTGCAATTATTGCATAAATGGAAGTATAGACGAATCATATCTCACCATATTTATCACAGTAGACTTTGTCTGACACTTTTCCTAAATTTCGTCCGTAAATAACGGAATCTTTTTGCTATATATACGTATTCGAGGAGGCGAAGATATCATTCTGTATTCAACACCCATCTCATATCGAAAATCCTTTATCCGATCATATAATATGGATTTCTCACTTGATTCCTCGAACTCCTCAAGCTCCAATAACAATGTAAACGGAATGAACCAACCAATTAGTCATCATCTTTTCTGGATGAATTGGGGGTGGGTTCGTAGCCGACTTGATCAATGGAGACAAGAAGAAGGTGATCCCTTCCACTCACCAAATTGCCCTATTGGCGAAGAACCTGAAGCGCTTACCGGCGAACCAGTCCGAAACACCATTTTCTCTCTTATTTCCAGGATATCTCGCCACGATTATATAATATCTAGAATTCTAGATCTTATTCGTCCCCTTGTTCCAACCACCAATCATCCCGGAGTAATGGAAGAAGTCAACGAGCTTCGTTCTCGAATAGTGGCTTTAGAGAATATGGTGCAAAATTTACGAGCACCAGCAGCATCACCAACACCGACAGCACCACCAGTACCAGCAACAGCAACACCACCACCAGTACCGCTAACATCACCAGCACCGCAAGCACTGTAATCACCAGCAGCATCACAAGATCTGCAAACTCCAAAATAACTGTAGACAGCAACACCACTGCCACCAAAGAATATTAGTAATAATGAGTTAGATGTATTAACTCATTCTTCCCGAAGATTATATATGTACATTATATATATATATATATATATATATATATATATATATATATATATATATATATATATATATATATATATACATGTGAAATTTGAAACAATAGTAAATCTTTTCGTACTAAGCTATTACATGTGAATTTTAATTGGTAGGCACTACTTGATTAATTCATATCACTAATATGCTATGATGTACATCCTTCGTTAATGACTTAACAATCGTTAACTATAATCTCTGCTTCGACTCAATAAATTCTATTTCATAATAAACCAAGCATATTATCCAAATACATGTTCGATTTCACACTTTCATTTTCGATATACTCGAAACTTTCTAAATCATCATTCGTGTCTTGTGAAGTTCACAAGAATCTCACGAACACCAACATCATTCATCGACAAATAACGAAGTATTGATTCATAATTTCATTTAAATTGAAGAAATACTCCGCAAAAATTATGTAATCTCTAAAGCGTAGGGATTATTCATTTCTAGTTCCAACCAAAATCAAATGAGTTTAATAGTATATTAACTCATTAAATCTATATTACATCTGCAGAAAATATACATACGTATATTTTTAAAAAGACTAATAAAAATTCTCTTGTACAAAATATTACTTGTGAAATTTCTAACGGGTAGGTAATGCCCGAGAAATATTTAAGTTCACAATTAATAGGTTACACTATACATTCTTCAATTATGATTCAGAAATCATTAACTATACTCACTACTGTCACAACGATATACATTCTTTTCATACAAATTCGATTACATATTTTGACAAATCAGAATCCAAGTTAAGATTTAACAGAAGACATCACTCTTAGATTCCTACATCTTTCAAAATCATACTTTGAATTCAAACTATACTAGAACATCACTTTTATTCATAAAACTCGGAAAGATATTCGAGTCATTCAAGATTCACGATGATTACATCATATGTATATTGACGATTACAATCTGCGTTCAACCCTTCAACATTCTTGAAGACACCGCAATCAATGAACCATCGAGAGGATGAGTCAACCTCACGTATCAACGGAAAGAAGGATTTATGCATATAGTTATACACCAGGAAAACTCTCGACACCTAAGTAACAGTTTGACACATATCTGCACCAGATCATTCAACATTGTTATCACCAAAAATAACTTTGTAATCCCTGTTCAAAGTATCCATTTTATCACCCTTCCAACAAATCAACTTCGACTTTTCATTCGGATTAACCTTAGTATTACCTTGACATATACATTGCCCTGTATGTCATTGTTACCGGGGAACCTTTTACATTCCACCATATTAACGGTAAACGTACCAACAATTTCATTACCCTTTGACTAAAGCCTCTCCGAAAAGTCATTATATTTATTCATGGAAACGCTATCATGTACTCATCTACATCTTGTAACAATAATTTCCACACCAACTACCAAGAATCATCAATCATTATTTTGAAGGTCGCAGCATTTCTACATCAACAGTTATATATATACATATAACATTTATCTCCTAAAATTCTGATCTTCAATTCTGAAAAGCACTCAGTCTACGAATCAATACACTGAATTTTGAAAAAGCTGAATGAAGCAGCAGAAACTGTAGACAACTGTAACAGTCAAAAGTTTGATTATAAAGAATAGTGTGTTGGCAAAGCTCAGAAAAAGAGAAGGTTTGGATCTGGAAAATGGATTGAGCAAACCATGAAGGAGGCTGTGGAAAAATCACAAAGACTAAATCTGCCTTCAAAGAATCTAAATGATTCAGTGTCTGCTGAAGTCTTTAGCGAATACCTTGCTCCTTACTTTAAACCCTTGCGAAAAATATTCTTCATCATCCTCTGATCTTAGATATTCTAAGATATCATCATATCTTTCATTATAAATATCTTCGATATTTCTGAAGATATCTTCATAACTATTATTATCCGAAATTATTTATCTCTTCGCGCTATCTGTGTTACATCATAAAAGAAAGTGTTTTAGTTTCTAAATTCTAAAAAATTCGAATCTAAAATATGAATGCTTTTGAAGTAGTGTTGGGAATTGAAGCATAAGTTAGTATAATATAATGACACCTAATCAACGTGATTATATTACAGTAAGTCATACTGAGTTTCTAATAGAACATGATGATTCACAGACCATACCGTCATCATGTGCCATGTTACACGACTCTTACATTCTACCTAATCTCTAAAAATATCAAGAACATATTTTCTTGATAATTCTATCTTTTCCTTTGAATTCTAGTAATTTGACCAATCAAATCTTGCTATTACAATTTCTTTCTTAGAACATTAGCTATGTTCATTCCGAAATTCATACCTACGAATTCTGGACCATTACTTGATGTACTTAAAGTCGAGAAGAGAAAACAAAAGCATGAAGCTTCGAAATAGAAATAGGAGTATAAATCGCAGCAAATGAGAGAAAGCATTACCCATAAATGACAATACAGAAGCATGGAGCTCCGAAATATATGGGAAAATATAAGCATGATAACAACACAGAGATTACAAACCGTGTATATCAATACGTATAGCAATATAAAGACACAGGAGAACTAAAAACACTATGAATCCAAGAGCATAGTAGAAGTAAACAGACTCCTCCGGTGGTAGATGAAAAAGAAGAATGACAGATGTGATAGTCAAGAATATATCAAGAATTAGAACTGGATGGAGCATATTAACGAATGTTTTGGATGTACGAATTAAGGAAGAAAGTATAGAAGATGGGAGATATGGAAATAAGGAAACGAAGGAGGTGGATTTATAGTGAAATATCAGACGGAACAATCGAAACATATTATCGCATTTAATCAAAAAGGATCTTAATTTCCTTAATTAACGAAGAATCAAATCTTATAAAGATTACGAAGATTTCTTCTAAATCCCTTGAATTTCGGAAATCAACTATAACTACGTCAAAAGTTAAGACGAATCTTTATTTCTCATTTCACTCTTTTGTGACAGCTTCACTCATACTGTTCATGTAATCGAATTGTTTCACTCGTATTCCTCATGAAAATATTCTTGTTGTCAACCATGATGACCTCTGTCAAATTTCGGGACGAAATTTCTTTAACGGGTAGGTACTATCACGATTCGAAAAATCTCGACTTATTTTAAAGTCAATTCTCTATATAATTGAATGTTTCCGACACGATAATCAAAGTCTGTTATGTTGAGTTTCAAAATTTTTGAAAAGTTTTCATACATTCATTTACCCTTTGACTATTTCTGACGATTCACGAACTATATATTATGTGTATATATGTATATAGTATATTAAATATATATGTCAAATTACTTTTAATTTTATTAGTAATGATATAATTATTATCATTATCATTATTTATTATTTATTTATCATTTTATTATTATTATAAAACATTCAACCAACACACCCTAATATCTATTAATCTTATTCCATATGATGCCCTGTGTTTTTCTTATTATATTAAAATTTGGACCGGATGAATTTTTATATTAGTGTATATCTCGTTTTTTTTATTTTACTATATAATATCCTAAGGATATAGACAACTTGTGATTATAAGAGATTAGAAAACAATTAAAGTGGTGACTCACTTTTGGACTTGGTTGATTAAATATGTTTGCTACTTTAACTTTTTCAAATTATAAATATATAACAAAAATACTTCACGGGCATAAAGATGAGTTTTTGTCATCTAAGATTATATTGTCATCAACTACACATGCTTTAATATTATAGTATATGTATAGTCAATATTTGAATCATAATTGATTTATATATATATATATATATATATATATATATATATATATATATATATATATATATATATATATATATATATATATATATATATATATATATATATATATATATATATATATATATATATATATATATATATATATATATATAAATGCAACTTGGAACGGGTAAACTATTTTAACACTTTAAAAATTTTGAATTTTTATTTATTATAATATATGATATGATATGATATGATATGATATGATGTTGATCACAATATTTCACTGTTTTTGTTTCCACCTTACAATTTAACAATACATGTTCACATGCATGTGCCGACCACATGTACTTTTTGAACCAAGACAACCAACATCACCCTTTCATCTTTTTAATCATTTAATTATTACTACTATTACTATTCTAATTCTTTCTGCATGTGATTTTTATTAATATCATAATAATAAATTTATAATATATATATATATATATATATATATATATATATATATATATATATATATATATATATATATATATATATATATATATATATATATATATATATATATATATATATATATATATATATATATATATATATATATGTTTAATTTATGATGGTAATGCATAAACATCACTATCCTCCTTCTATCTCATTATACAACTAGTACTTTTACTCTTGTTTTGTATGATCCAAAGAATCCCACAACACAAACCATATTGGCTACTACCTTCATGCTCGACACCCAATAAAAACTAATTGCTTTACTTTATTCAAGTGGGAATTATTATCATAAGCTACTGTTTTTAGTTGGACTTATATATCCACTTGCATATGCATACATGCATGTCGCTATTCAATAAGTTCATGATACTATTACTTGTTGCAACTTAAAGATATATATATCTTGTAGAACAAGAACTAAAACACATCTATTTTGTTTCTCTGCCACCCAATTTCTTTGCTGCTATTCTCTATTTTTTTCCCTTCTCTTGCTTTATATAACCCTCAAGTGAATACCTTTAAATTTCTACTGTTGTTTTCGGTTCAAGAACAAAACCCCACCCAAACTACCATCACCTACATCAACACCACCCGAACCATGGTGACATGCTAATGCTGCTATGGTTTATGTTTTCAATCCAACTCGACGAACATCATCACCAAAGACCACCACCATCAAACCACCTCAAACCCACTTGTTATTGCTACTGCTCGACTTCTTCTGCCTTATGCTTCTGGACGAACCCCACAACTCGTAACCAACACCCGTTTCTTGTTTTCTCGTTCTCTTGTTCAAAGGTTCGTGAATCCAATGCCAACCGTACAGTCGTCTAATATCGTTACTTCTACACATTTTACCTACAATATTGAATCTCAATATTGAACGGTGAGTTTTATTTGCTCCCTTTTTAATTGCTTTTGCAATCTATATTTTTGGGCTGAGAATACATGCACTTTATTTTTAATGGAATGGATACAAGTACATACTAAATTCTACACCGAGTTTGAACCAAAAATCCCTTAGCTTTGGTAACTAGTAACTGCCGGTTATAAGAACGGGTGGGCGCGAGTAGTTATATATGGATCCATAGTGTAGTGACCCGAACTTTTCCATGTTTATATATATTAATTGAGATTGATATTTACATGATTAAATGTTTCCAACATGTTAAGCAATCAAACTTGTTAAGACTTGATTAATTGAAATATGTTTCATATAGACAATTGACCACCCAAGTTGACCGGTGATTCACGAACGTTAAAACTTGTAAAAACTATATGATGACATATATATGGATATATATATAGTTAACATGATACTATGATAAGTAAACATATCATTAAGTATATTAACAATGAACTACATATGTAAAAACAAGACTACTAACTTAATGATTTTTAAACGAGACATATATGTAACGATTATCGTTGTAAAGACACTTAATGTATATATATCATATTAAGAGATATTCATACATGATAATATCATGATAATATAATAATTTAAAATCTCATTTGATATTATAAACATTGGGTTAACAACATTTAACAAGATCGTTAACCTAAAGGTTTCAAAACAACACTTACATGTAACGACTAACGATGACTTAACGACTCAGTTAAAATGTATATACATGTAGTGTTTTAATATGTATTTATACACTTTTGAAAGACTTCAATACACTTATCAAAATACTTCTACTTAACAAAAATGCTTACAATTACATCCTCGTTCAGTTTCATCAACAATTCTACTCGTATGCACCCGTATTCGTACTCGTACAATACACAGCTTTTAGATGTATGTACTATTGGTATATACACTCCAATGATCAGCTCTTAGCAGCCCATGTGAGTCACCTAACACATGTGGGAACCATCATTTGGCAACTAGCATGAAATATCTCATAAAATTACAAAAATATGAGTAATCATTCATGACTTATTTACATGAAAACAAAATTACATATCCTTTATATGTAATCCATACACCAACGACCAAAAACACCTACAAACACTTTCATTCTTCAATTTTCTTCATCTAATTGATCTCTCTCAAGTTCTATCTTCAAGTTCTAAGTGTTCTTCATAAATTCCAAAAGTTCTAGTTTCATAAAATCAAGAATACTTTCAAGTTTGCTAGCTCACTTCCAATCTTGTAAGGTGATCATCCAACCTCAAGAAATCTTTGTTTCTTACAGTAGGTTATCATTCTAATACAAGGTAATAATCATATTCAAACTTTGGTTCAATTTATATAACTATAACAATCTTATTTCAAGTGATGATCTTACTTGAACTTGTTTTCGTGTCATGATTCCGCTTCAAGAACTTCGAGCCATCCAAGGATCCATTGAAGCTAGATCCATTTTTCTCTTTTCCAGTAGGTTTATCCAAGGAACTTAAGGTAGTAATGATGTTCATAACATCATTCGATTCATACATATAAAGCTATCTTATTCGAAGGTTTAAACTTGTAATCACTAGAACATAGTTTAGTTAATTCTAAACTTGTTCGCAAACAAAAGTTAATCCTTCTAACTTGACTTTTAAAATCAACTAAACACATGTTCTATATCTATATGATATGCTAACTTAATGATTTAAAACCTGGAAACACGAAAAACACCGTAAAACCGGATTTACGCCGTCGTAGTAACACCGCGGGCTGTTTTGGGTTAGTTAATTAAAAACTATGATAAACTTTGATTTTAAAGTTGTTATTCTGAGAAAATGATTTTTATTATGAACATGAAACTATATCCAAAAATTATGATTAAACTCAAAGTGGAAGTATGTTTTCTAAAATGGTCATCTAGACGTCGTTCTTTCGACTGAAATGACTACCTTTACAAAAACGACTTGTAACTTATTTTTCCGACTATAAACCTATACTTTTCTGTTTAGATTCATAAAATAGAGTTCAATATGAAACCATAGCAATTTGATTCACTCAAAACGGATTTAAAATGAAGAAGTTATGGGTAAAACAAGATTGGATAATTTTTCTCATTTTAGCTACGTGAAAATTGGTAACAAATCTATTCCAACCATAACTTAATCAACTTGTATTGTATATTATGTAATCTTGAGATACCATAGACACGTATACAATGTTTCGACCTATCATGTCGACACATCTATATATATTTCGGAACAACCATAGACACTCTATATGTGAATGTTGGAGTTAGCTATACAGGGTTGAGGTTGATTCCAAAATATATATAGTTTGAGTTGTGATCAATACTGAGATACGTATACACTGGGTCGTGGATTGATTCAAGATAATATTTATCGATTTATTTCTGTACATCTAACTGTGGACAACTAGTTGTAGGTTACTAACGAGGACAGCTGACTTAATAAACTTAAAACATCAAAATATATTAAAAGTGTTGTAAATATATTTTGAACATACTTTGATATATATGTATATATTGTTATAGGTTCGTGAATCAACCAGTGGCCAAGTCTTACTTCCCGACGAAGTAAAAATCTGTGAAAGTGAGTTATAGTCCCACTTTTAAAATCTAATATTTTTGGGATGAGAATACATGCAGGTTTTATAAATGATTTACAAAATAGACACAAGTACGTGAAACTACATTCTATGGTTGAATTATCGAAATCGAATATGCCCCTTTTTATTAAGTCTGGTAATCTAAGAATTTGGGAACAGACACCCTAATTGACGCGAATCCTAAAGATAGATCTATTGGGCTTAATAAACCCCATCCAAAGTACCGGATGCTTTAGTACTTCGAAATTTATATCATATCCGAAGGGTGTCCCGGAATGATGGGGATATTCTTATATATGCATCTTGTTAATGTCGGTTACCAGGTGTTCACCATATGAATGATTTTTATCTCTATGTATGGGATGTGTATTGAAATATGAAATCTTGTGGTCTATTGTTACGATTTGATATATATAGGTTAAACCTATAACTCACCAACATTTTTGTTGACGTTTAAAGCATGTTTATTCTCAGGTGAATATTAAGAGCTTCCGCTGTTGCATACTAAAATAAGGACAAGATTTGGAGTCCATGTTTGTATGCTATTGTGTAAAAACTGCATTCAAGAAACTAATTTCGATGTAACATATTTGTATTGTAAACCATTATGTAATGGTCGTGTGTAAACAGGATATTTTAGATTATCATTATTTGATAATCTACGTAAAGCTTTTTAAACCTTTATTTATGAAATAAAGGTTATGGTTTGTTTTAAAAATGAATGCAGTCTTTGAAAAACATCTCATATAGAGGTCAAAACCTCGCAACGAAATCAATTAATATGGAACGTTTTTAATCAATAAGAACGGGACATTTCAGTTGGTATCCGAGCGTTGGTCTTAGAGAACCAGAATTTTGCATTAGTGTGTCTTATCGAGTTTGTTAGGATGCATTAGTAATTCTGGACTTCGACCGTGTTTACTTGAAAAATGATTGCTTAACAAATTTTGTTGGAAACTATATATTTTTAACATGTGAATATTATGTGATATATTAATCTCTTAACGCGTTTGATATTATGTGATAGATGTCTACCTCTAGAACAAGTCCTATCGACTCACCTAATAATAATGAAGAGTCAAATGTAAATTGGAATGATTCGTGGACTGATTCACAAGTTCCCGAAGAGGAACCGGAAGAAGAGTCGGAACCGGAAGAAGAATCGGAACCGGAAGAAGAATCGGAACCGGATGAAGAAATAGAACCGGTGGGGGAAATAATAAAACGGTTAAGTAAAAGAAAATCCTCAACCAACCTACCAAGGTTAATTATGGTCAATGATGTTTCCGCCAAGGAAGCAAAATATTGGGAGGATTACCAATTCTCCGATGAATCGGATTCCGACGAGAATTCCGATGATGTTATAGAAATTACCCCAACTGAATTTAAAAAGGCAAAAGAAAATAATAAGGGAAAGGGCATAAAAATAGAGAAATCTAATTCCAACCCCGATGAACTTTATATGTATCGTCAACGCCCGAAGTCCTTAAGTTGTAACAATGACCCGGGAACCTCTAAACCACCAGGTTTTTCTAAACCAATGTGGACAACGACGGCTCGTATTAGGGGAACATCATATATCCCTAGAAACTTGGCAAAACGAACCAAAACCGAAGAAGAAGAAACGAGCGAGTCGGAATAAGATAGTTGTATTCGTGTGGTGTAATATATGTAATATAGTGTTCTTATGCTTTATGATATATGTAAAAATTGCTTGTATTAATAAGTATTTTTTTTATGAATCTAACTCTTGTCTATTTTACAGTTTAAAAACACAAAATGGATAGACAACCCAATATTTTAAGAGACCTACCCGGAGACATGATTGATGAAATCTTGTCTAGAGTCGGCCAGAATTCCTCGGCACAACTATTTAAGGCGAGATCAGTTTGTAAGACATTCGAAGAACGTTCCAAGAATGTCTTGGTTTATAAGAGACTTTCGTTTGAAAGATGGGGGATATCACATTGGGAAACCCATAAGTTACGATGTGTTTACTTTGACGCATATATTGCGGGGAACCCAAATGCTATTTTACGCAACGGGTTAAGAAATTATTTTGACTCAATATATCCGAATATTGGACTTCGTGATTTAGAAAAAGCGGCTAACATGCAACATAAAGAAGCATGTTATGCTTACGGATTAGTAATGTTCGCTTCTCACCAAAGTGAGAACAAGAACATCGGGCTACAACTATTAAACAAAACGTTTCCACAAGTGACGGAGTCGGTAATTGGGGTAAGAAATGAGGTTTTTAGATTATTACGGGACTGTTGGACATTACGTAACCCTCGTCCCTTTGACGACGTTACAACACGCTGTCTTATGAACGGCCATAACGGTTATGTTGCACAAGACCAAGGATGGGAAGTAGTCC
The DNA here is from genome assembly GCF_046630445.1 of Rutidosis leptorrhynchoides. Taxonomy (NCBI): domain Eukaryota; kingdom Viridiplantae; phylum Streptophyta; class Magnoliopsida; order Asterales; family Asteraceae; genus Rutidosis; species Rutidosis leptorrhynchoides. The sequence continues at coordinate 704,844,093 of NC_092334.1, read as the reverse complement.
TAGTAAAACCAGAATGCATGACTTGTTTCTGGACGTATGAATTACGTGTCTTTATTGCCTTTGCTGAACGACTTGTGTACTAGTTAGAATTATCTTCACAACTATCTTGTATCAAAGTTATTGTGTGCTATATTTCATGCTTTATGTAAAATAAGCGGTATTGTAAGTTTGTAAAATATTGTATAAAAGTTTGAACGCGAAATATTATTATAATCAGTTTTTCATATAGAATTGTAGTAGTTGATGTATATTAGCTACTAAGTATGAACTTAACGGGTAGGTACTACCCGAATTTAAACTTATAAAATGCTAATATGAAGAAAAAGCTTTTATAAATGAGTTCATATTATGCTACGAAATACTATTAACTACTCTTAATATTCTGTATGATTAACTTGTTCCATTTAACTATTTTGAAGGAAATGGCACCGACTACTCGACACACCGTGAATATGAATGAAGAGGAATTCCGTACTTTTCTAGCTTCAAACATAGCCGCAGTACAGGCTGCGCTACATACCAACAATAACCTTGGATCTAGCAGTACAGGAAATCGTGTAGGATGCACCTACAAAGAATTCACTGCCTGCAAACCTTTGGAATTTGATGGAACCGAAGGACCGATCGGATTGAAACGGTGGACCGAGAAGGTCGAATCGGTGTTTGCCATAAGTAAGTGTACTGAAGAGGACAAAGTAAAGTACGCTACGCATACCTTCACAGGTTCTGCGTTAACATGGTGGAATACCTATCTAGAGCAAGTGGGACAAGACGATGCGTACGCACTACCGTGGTCAGCATTCAAGCACTTGATGAACGAGAAGTACCGTCCCAGAACCGAGGTCAATAAGCTCAAGACAGAACTTAGAGGGTTACGAACCCAAGGATTTGATATTACCACGTACGAAAGACGATTCACAGAATTGTGCCTATTGTGTCCGGGTGCATTCGAAGATGAGGAAGAGAAGATCGACGCGTTTGTGAAAGGATTACCGGAAAGAATCCAAGAAGATATAAGTTCACACGAGCCCGCCTCCATACAACAGGCATGTAGAATGGCTCACAAACTCGTGAACCAAATTGAAGAAAGAATTAAAGAACAGACTGCTGAAGAGGCCAATGTGAAGCAAGTCAAAAGAAAGTGGGAGGAAAACGGTGATAAGAATCACCAATACAACAACAACAGCAATTACAACAATAATCGCAACAATTATCCCAACAATCGCAACATCAATCGCAACTACAACAAACGGCCCAACAACAACAACAACAACAACAACATCAACTACAACAATCATCCCAACAACAATAATAACCGCAACAACAACAACAATCAGAAGCAGCTATGCCAAAGGTGTGAAAAGAATCACTCGGGGTTCTGCACCAAATTTTGCAACAAGTGTAAAAGAAATGGTCATAGCGCGGCGAAGTGTGAGGTCTACGGACCAGGGGTTAATAGAACGAAAGGAACAAATGGTGTCAGAACGAGTAATGGCGGAGCAAGTAGTGTCGGAGCAAGTTATGCCAATGTAGTTTGTTATAAATGTGGAAAACCGGGCCACATTATTAGAAATTGCCCGAACCAGGAGAACACGAATGGACAAGGCCGTGGAAGAGTTTTCAATATTAATGCGGCAGAGGCACAGGAAGACCCGGAGCTTGTTACGGGTACGTTTCTTATTGACAATAAATCTGCTTACGTTTTATTTGATTCGGGTGCGGATAGAAGCTATATGAGTAGAGATTTTTGTGCTAAATTAAGTTGTCCATTGACGCCTTTGGATAGTAAATTTTTACTCGAATTAGCAAATGGTAAATTAATTTCAGCAGATAATATATGTCGGAATCGAGAAATTAAACTGGTTAGCGAAACATTTAAGATTGACTTGATACCAGTAGAGTTAGGGAGTTTTGATGTGATAATCGGTATGGACTGGTTGAAAGAAGTGAAAGCAGAGATTGTTTGTTACAAAAATGCAATTCGCATTATACGAGAAAAAGGAAAACCCTTAATGGTGTACGGAGAAAAGGGCAACACGAAGCTACATCTTATTAGTAATTTGAAGGCACAAAAACTAATAAGAAAAGGTTGCTATGCTGTTCTAGCACACGTCGAGAAAATACAAACTGAAGAAAAGAGCATCAATGATGTTCCCGTCGCAAAAGAATTTCCTGATGTATTTCCGAAAGAATTACCGGGATTACCCCCACATCGATCCGTTGAATTTCAAATAGATCTTGTACCAGGAGCTGCACCAATAGCTCGTGCTCCTTACAGACTCGCACCCAGCGAGATGAAAGAACTACAAAGCCAATTACAAGAACTTTTAGAGCGTGGTTTCATTCGACCAAGCACATCACCGTGGGGAGCTCCTGTTTTGTTTGTCAAGAAGAAAGATGGTACATTCAGGTTGTGTATCGACTACCGAGAGTTGAACAAACTTACCATCAAGAACCGCTACCCACTACCGAGAATCGATGACTTATTTGATCAACTACAAGGCTCGTCTGTTTATTCAAAGATTGACTTACGTTCCGGGTATCATCAAATGCGGGTGAAAGAAGATGATATTCCAAAGACTGCTTTCAGAACACGTTACGGTCATTACGAGTTTATGGTCATGCCATTTGGTTTAACTAATGCACCAGCTGTGTTCATGGACCTTATGAACCGAGTGTGTGGACCATACCTTGACAAGTTTGTCATTGTTTTCATTGATGACATACTTATTTACTCAAAGAATGACCAAGAACACGGTGAACATTTGAGAAAGGTGTTAGAAGTATTGAGGAAGGAAGAATTGTACGCTAAGTTTTCAAAGTGTGCATTTTGGTTGGAAGAAGTTCAATTCCTCGGTCACATAGTGAACAAAGAAGGTATTAAGGTGGATCCGGCAAAGATAGAAACTGTTGAAAAGTGGGAAACCCCGAAAACTCCGAAACACATACGCCAGTTTTTAGGACTAGCTGGTTACTACAGAAGGTTCATCCAAGACTTTTCCAGAATAGCAAAACCCTTGACTGCATTAACGCATAAAGGGAAGAAATTTGAATGGAATGATGAACAAGAGAAAGCGTTTCAGTTATTGAAGAAAAAGCTAACTACGGCACCTATATTGTCATTGCCTGAAGGGAATGATGATTTTGTGATTTATTGTGATGCATCAAAGCAAGGTCTCGGTTGTGTATTAATGCAACGAACGAAGGTGATTGCTTATGCGTCTAGACAATTGAAGATTCACGAACAAAATTATACGACGCATGATTTGGAATTAGGCGCGGTTGTTTTTGCATTAAAGACTTGGAGGCACTACTTATATGGGGTCAAAAGTATTATATATACCGACCACAAAAGTCTTCAACACATATTTAATCAGAAACAACTGAATATGAGGCAGCGTAGGTGGATTGAATTATTGAATGATTACGACTTTGAGATTCGTTACCACCCGGGGAAGGCAAATGTGGTAGCCGATGCCTTGAGCAGGAAGGACAGAGAACCCATTCGAGTAAAATCTATGAATATAATGATTCATAATAACATTACTACTCAAATAAAGGAGGCGCAACAAGGAGTTTTAAAAGAGGGAAATTTAAAGGATGAAATACCCAAAGGATCGGAGAAGCATCTTAATATTCGGGAAGACGGAACCCGGTATAGGGCTGAAAGGATTTGGGTACCAAAATTTGGAGATATGAGAGAAATGGTACTTAGAGAAGCTCATAAAACCAGATACTCAATACATCCTGGATCGGGGAAGATGTACAAGGATCTCAAGGAACATTTTTGGTGGCCGGGTATGAAAGCCGATGTTGCTAAATACGTAGGAGAATGTTTGACGTGTTCTAAGGTCAAAGCTGAGCATCAGAAACCATCAGGTCTACTTCAACAACCCGAAATCCCGGAATGGAAATGGGAAAACATTACCATGGATTTCATCACTAAATTGCCAAGGACTGCAAGTGGTTTTGATACTATTTGGGTAATAGTTGATCGTCTCACCAAATCAGCACACTTCCTGCCAATAAGAGAAGATGACAAGATGGAGAAGTTAGCACGACTGTATTTGAAGGAAGTCGTCTCCAGACATGGAATACCAATCTCTATTATCTCTGATAGGGATGGCAGATTTATTTCAAGATTCTGGCAGACATTACAGCAAGCATTAGGAACTCGTCTAGACATGAGTACTGCCTATCATCCACAAACTGATGGGCAGAGCGAAAGGACGATACAAACGCTTGAAGACATGCTACGAGCATGTGTTATTGATTTCGGAAACAGTTGGGATCGACATCTACCATTAGCAGAATTTTCCTACAACAACAGCTACCATTCAAGCATTGAGATGGCGCCGTTTGAAGCACTTTATGGTAGAAAGTGCAGGTCTCCGATTTGTTGGAGTGAAGTGGGGGATAGACAGATTACGGGTCCGGAGATTATACAAGAAACTACCGAGAAGATCATCCAAATTCAACAACGGTTGAAAACCGCCCAAAGTCGACAAAAGAGCTACGCTGACATTAAAAGAAAAGATATAGAATTTGAAATTGGAGAGATGGTCATGCTTAAAGTTGCACCTTGGAAAGGCGTTGTTCGATTTGGTAAACGAGGGAAATTAAATCCAAGGTATATTGGACCATTCAAGATTATTGATCGTGTCGGACCAGTAGCTTACCGACTTGAGTTACCTCAACAACTCGCGGCTGTACATAACACTTTCCACGTCTCGAATTTGAAGAAATGTTTTGCTAAAGAAGATCTCACTATTCCGTTAGATGAAATCCAAATCAACGAAAAACTCCAATTCATCGAAGAACCCGTTGAAATAATGGATCGTGAGGTTAAAAGACTTAAGCAAAACAAGATACCAATTGTTAAGGTTCGATGGAATGCTCGTAGAGGACCCGAGTTCACCTGGGAGCGTGAAGATCAGATGAAGAAGAAATACCCGCATCTATTTCCAGAAGATTTATCAACACCTTCAACAGCTTAAAATTTCGGGACGAAATTTATTTAACGGGTAGGTACTGTAGTGACCCGAACTTTTCCATGTTTATATATATTAATTGAGATTGATATTTACATGATTAAATGTTTCCAACATGTTAAGCAATCAAACTTGTTAAGACTTGATTAATTGAAATATGTTTCATATAGACAATTGACCACCCAAGTTGACCGGTGATTCACGAACGTTAAAACTTGTAAAAACTATATGATGACATATATATGGATATATATATAGTTAACATGATACTATGATAAGTAAACATATCATTAAGTATATTAACAATGAACTACATATGTAAAAACAAGACTACTAACTTAATGATTTTTAAACGAGACATATATGTAACGATTATCGTTGTAAAGACACTTAATGTATATATATCATATTAAGAGATATTCATACATGATAATATCATGATAATATAATAATTTAAAATCTCATTTGATATTATAAACATTGGGTTAACAACATTTAACAAGATCGTTAACCTAAAGGTTTCAAAACAACACTTACATGTAACGACTAACGATGACTTAACGACTCAGTTAAAATGTATATACATGTAGTGTTTTAATATGTATTTATACACTTTTGAAAGACTTCAATACACTTATCAAAATACTTCTACTTAACAAAAATGCTTACAATTACATCCTCGTTCAGTTTCATCAACAATTCTACTCGTATGCACCCGTATTCGTACTCGTACAATACACAGCTTTTAGATGTATGTACTATTGGTATATACACTCCAATGATCAGCTCTTAGCAGCCCATGTGAGTCACCTAACACATGTGGGAACCATCATTTGGCAACTAGCATGAAATATCTCATAAAATTACAAAAATATGAGTAATCATTCATGACTTATTTACATGAAAACAAAATTACATATCCTTTATATGTAATCCATACACCAACGACCAAAAACACCTACAAACACTTTCATTCTTCAATTTTCTTCATCTAATTGATCTCTCTCAAGTTCTATCTTCAAGTTCTAAGTGTTCTTCATAAATTCCAAAAGTTCTAGTTTCATAAAATCAAGAATACTTTCAAGTTTGCTAGCTCACTTCCAATCTTGTAAGGTGATCATCCAACCTCAAGAAATCTTTGTTTCTTACAGTAGGTTATCATTCTAATACAAGGTAATAATCATATTCAAACTTTGGTTCAATTTATATAACTATAACAATCTTATTTCAAGTGATGATCTTACTTGAACTTGTTTTCGTGTCATGATTCCGCTTCAAGAACTTCGAGCCATCCAAGGATCCATTGAAGCTAGATCCATTTTTCTCTTTTCCAGTAGGTTTATCCAAGGAACTTAAGGTAGTAATGATGTTCATAACATCATTCGATTCATACATATAAAGCTATCTTATTCGAAGGTTTAAACTTGTAATCACTAGAACATAGTTTAGTTAATTCTAAACTTGTTCGCAAACAAAAGTTAATCCTTCTAAATTGACTTTTAAAATCAACTAAACACATGTTCTATATCTATATGATATGCTAACTTAATGATTTAAAACCTGGAAACACGAAAAACACCGTAAAACCGGATTTACGCCGTCGTAGTAACACCGCGGGCTGTTTTGGGTTAGTTAATTAAAAACTATGATAAACTTTGATTTTAAAGTTGTTATTCTGAGAAAATGATTTTTATTATGAACATGAAACTATATCCAAAAATTATGATTAAACTCAAAGTGGAAGTATGTTTTCTAAAATGGTCATCTAGACGTCGTTCTTTCGACTCAAATGACTACCTTTACAAAAACGACTTGTAACTTATTTTTCCGACTATAAACCTATACTTTTCTGTTTAGATTCATAAAATAGAGTTCAATATGAAACCATAGCAATTTGATTCACTCAAAACGGATTTAAAATGAAGAAGTTATGGGTAAAACAAGATTGGATAATTTTTCTCATTTTAGCTACGTGAAAATTGGTAACAAATCTATTCCAACCATAACTTAATCAACTTGTATTGTATATTATGTAATCTTGAGATACCATAGACACGTATACAATGTTTCGACCTATCATGTCGACACATCTATATATATTTCGGAACAACCATAGACACTCTATATGTGAATGTTGGAGTTAGCTATACAGGGTTGAGGTTGATTCCAAAATATATATAGTTTGAGTTGTGATCAATACTGAGATACGTATACACTGGGTCGTGGATTGATTCAAGATAATATTTATCGATTTATTTCTGTACATCTAACTGTGGACAACTAGTTGTAGGTTACTAACGAGGACAGCTGACTTAATAAACTTAAAACATCAAAATATATTAAAAGTGTTGTAAATATATTTTGAACATACTTTGATATATATGTATATATTGTTATAGGTTCGTGAATCAACCAGTGGCCAAGTCTTACTTCCCGACGAAGTAAAAATCTGTGAAAGTGAGTTATAGTCCCACTTTTAAAATCTAATATTTTTGGGATGAGAATACATGCAGGTTTTATAAATGATTTACAAAATAGACACAAGTACGTGAAACTACATTCTATGGTTGAATTATCGAAATCGAATATGCCCCTTTTTATTAAGTCTGGTAATCTAAGAATTTGGGAACAGACACCCTAATTGACGCGAATCCTAAAGATAGATCTATTGGGCTTAATAAACCCCATCCAAAGTACCGGATGCTTTAGTACTTCGAAATTTATATCATATCCGAAGGGTGTCCCGGAATGATGGGGATATTCTTATATATGCATCTTGTTAATGTCGGTTACCAGGTGTTCACCATATGAATGATTTTTATCTCTATGTATGGGATGTGTATTGAAATATGAAATCTTGTGGTCTATTGTTACGATTTGATATATATAGGTTAAACCTATAACTCACCAACATTTTTGTTGACGTTTAAAGCATGTTTATTCTCAGGTGAATATTAAGAGCTTCCGCTGTTGCATACTAAAATAAGGACAAGATTTGGAGTCCATGTTTGTATGCTATTGTGTAAAAACTGCATTCAAGAAACTAATTTCGATGTAACATATTTGTATTGTAAACCATTATGTAATGGTCGTGTGTAAACAGGATATTTTAGATTATCATTATTTGATAATCTACGTAAAGCTTTTTAAACCTTTATTTATGAAATAAAGGTTATGGTTTGTTTTAAAAATGAATGCAGTCTTTGAAAAACATCTCATATAGAGGTCAAAACCTCGCAACGAAATCAATTAATATGGAACGTTTTTAATCAATAAGAACGGGACATTTCACATAGGGCTTGACATCCCCGTCTGTTCCAGGTATAGAAACCCTAGCCTGAACTATAAAACAGACGTATGCTATTTGAGGTTAGTACACATTGGTTTGCGTGTATTGTACATGTTGGTTGCATGTATGTTAAAACAGGGGTACTTATTTTATATACGTTAAAGTTTAATTACCAGGGTGCTCAATCTTGTAGAATATTTTGATAAACATTTCTGGATGAAACAACTGAAATCTTGTGATCCACCTTTATATACAGAGTATGCGCAATATTAAAACTATGAACTCATCAACCTTTGTGTTGACACTTTTAAGCATGTTTATTTTCAGGTTCCTAGAAGTGTTCCGTTTTTTGCTTATACGTTATACAAGCTATGTGCATGGAGTCATACATGTTTTATTAGAGAAAACTTTGCATTCACAAAATCATCACCATGTATCTTATTTTGACTGCATTGTCAACGGATGTATTATTGTAAACTATTATTTACGGTGATTGTCTATATGTAGAAATCATTAGATGTCAAAAACTTTGGAATTAGATATTCATTTTTGGTGTACCTTTTCAAAAGAATGCAATGTTTACAAAATGTATCATGTAGAGGTCAAAACCTCACTATGAAATCAATGAATAACGTACCGCGTCAATAGCGATTTTGACGGGTCGTTACAATTTAAATACCACTATGATACTTGTTTTTATTTTAATATTGTATTTATGTACATCGAGAATCATGTTGGGGCTACTATCTCACCACTACCTACAAAACGCTGCTGCTTTTATAACGTCTTGGTTTTATTGTTCGAGTTTTTTTAGCCGCTTTTTTATTACTCTAGATTTATAACCTTATTTTTGTTTTTGTTTGTAAATTTCATATTGAATGTGAATATATGATAGTGTAGTTTCGTTTTGATGATAATTAATGGCCGCAAAACACACACTTGAAGTCTCTAAATTCTCTGTAAAATCAGGAAAAAATTTGTGGAGAATTTTCCAAAAAAAATTCAATTGCAGATTAGGCTCATTTTCGCAAGATAACAAGAATACGGTGCTACGAGCAAGACTTCCTTAAGGCTTTCCCCTGTTCGAAGCAATTTGGATGCCAAAAATCACATTTTACTATTTTTAAAGGTGGATTTTGTACTTTTAGATCTTAGGATAAGTAATACATTCACATGTGAATTGTTGTGCCTATTTAAATACCATAATGATACTTGTCTTTAATTAATTTTGTATTTAGGTACATCGAGAATCATGTTGGGGCTACTATCTCACCATTAGCTACGAAACGTTGCCGCTTTAATAAATTCTTGGTTTTATTGTTTGAGTATTTTTAGCAGCTTTTTTATTTCTCTAGATTCATACCGTTATTTATGTTTTGTTTATAAATTTCATATTGAATTCGAATATATGAGAGTGTAATTTCGTTTTGATGATAATTAATGGCCGCAAAACACACATTTGAAATCACTACATTGCTCACAAAATCGGAAAAAAAAATTGTGGAGAATTTTTGAAAAATTTTCAATTGCAAATTTGGCCCATTTTCGCAAGATAACTAGAAAACAGCGCTACGAGCAAGACTTCTTTAAGGCTTTCCCCCGTCCGAAGCAGTTTAGATTCCGAAAATGACATATTACAATTTTTAAAGTTGAATTTTACACTTTTAGATTTTACGATAAGTAAAACTTTCACATGTGAACGGTTGTTCCTATTAAAATACCACTATGATACTTGTTTTTATTTAATATTGTATTTAGGTACATCGAGAATCATGTTGAGGATACTATCTCACCACTAGCTACAAAACGTTGCTGCTTTTATAAGGTCTTTGTTTTATTGTTCAAGTATATTTAGCCGCTTTTTTATTTCTCTAGATTCATAACTTTTTTTTTGTTTTTGTGTCTAAAATTCATATTGAATGCGAATATATGAGAGTGTAGTTTTATTATGATGATAATTAATGGCCACAAAACATATATTTGGAGTCACTACATTCCCCACATAATCGGGCAAAATCTTATGGAAAATTTACCGATAAATTTTCAATTGTAGATTAGGCCCATTTTCGCAAAATAACTATAAAACGGCGCTTCGAGCAAGACTTACTTAAGGTTTTCCCTCGTTCGAAGAAGTTTATGTTTTGAAAATTACATTTTACTATTTTTAAAGGTGAATTTTGCACTTTTAAATACCACTATGATACTTGTTTTTATTTGATATTGTATTTAGGTACATATAATAATGTTGGGGCTACTATCTGACCACTAGCTACAAAACGTTGCTGCTTTTATAACGTCTTGGTTTTAATGTTCGAGTATTTTTAGTCGCTTTTTTATTTCTCTAGATTCATAACCTTATTTTTATTTTTGTTTCTAAATTTCATATTGAATGCGAATATATGAGAGTGTAGTTTTGTTTTAATGATAATTAATGGCCGCGAAACACATAATTGAAATCACTACATTCATCACAAATCGGGCAAAATTTTGTGAAGAATTTTCCGAAAAATTTTTAGCTACATATTAGGCTCATTTTCGTAAGATAACTAGAAAATGGCGCTACGAGCAATAGTTCCTTGAGGATTTTCTCCGTTCGAAGCAGTTTATATGCCGAAAATTACATTTTACTATTTTATAAAGTGCATTTTGCACTTTTAAATCTTACGATAAGTAATACCTTCACATGTGAATCGTTGTGCTTGTTTAAATACCACTATGATACTTGTTTTTATTTGATATTGTATTTAGGTACATCAAGAATCATGTTGGGGCTACTATCTCACCACTACCTACAAAACGTTGCTGCTTTTATAACGTCTTGGTTTTATTGTTCGAGTATTTTTAGCCGCTTTTTTATTTCTTTAGACTCATCACCTTATTTTTGTTTTTGTTTCTAAATTTCATATTGAATGGGAATATACGAGAGTGTTGTTTTTCATTTTAATGATAATTAATGGCCGCAAAATACATATTTGTAGTCACTACATTCCCCACAAAATCGGGTAAAATTTTGTGTAAAACTTTCCGAAAATTTTCGATTGCAGATTAGGCCCATTTTCGCAAGATAACAAGAAAACGGCGCTACGAGCAATAGTTCCTTAAGGCTTTCCCTCGTTCGAAGCAGTTTAGATACAGAAAATGATATTTTACTATTTTTAAAAGTGAATTTTACACTTTTAGATATTCCGATAAGTAATACCTTCACATGTGAATTGTTGTGCCTGTTTAAAAATCATGATGATACTTGTTTTTTTTATTTTGTATTTAGGTACATCTAGAATCATGTTGAGGCTACTATCTCACCACTACCTACTAAACGTGGCCGCTTTTATAACGTTTTAGTTTTATTGTTCGAGTATTTTTAGCCGCTTTTTTATTTCTCTAAATCATAACCTTATTTTTGTTTTTTCTTCTAAATTGCATATTGAATGCGAATATATGAGAGTGTAGTTTCGTTTTGATGATAAATAATAGCCGCAAAACACATATTTGATGTCACTACATTCTGTACAAAATCGGGCAAAATTCTGTGGAGAATTTTCTGAGAAAATTTCAATTGCAGATTACGCCAATTTTGGCAAGATAACTAGAAAACCACGCTACGAGCAAGACATCCTTAAGGCTTTCCCTCGTTCGAAGCAGTTTAGACTCTGAAAATGACATTATACTATTTTTAAAAATAATTTTTGCACTTTTAGATCTTACGATAAGTAATACCTTCACATATGAACTGTTGTGCCTATTAAAATACCACTATGATACTTGTTTTTATTTAATATTGTATTTAGGTACATCGAGAATCATGTTGAGGATACTATCTCACCACTACCTACAAAACGTTGCTGCTTTTATAAGGTCTTGATTTTATTGTTCGAGTATTTTTAGCCGCTTTTTTATTTCTCTAAATTCATAACCTTATTTGTATTTTTGTTTCTAACTTTCATATTGAATGCAAATTTATGAGAGTGTAGTTTCGTTTTAATGATAATTAATGGCCGCAAAAAACATATTTGAAGTCACTAAATTCCCCACAAAATCGGGTAAAATTTTGTGGAGAATTTTTCGAAAAATTTTCAATTGCATATTAGGCCCATTTTCGCAAGATAACTAGAAAACGACACTAGGAGCAATAGTTCCTTAAGGCTTTCCCCGTTCGAAGTAGTTTAGATGCCGAAAATGACATTTTACTACTTTTAAAAGTGAATTTTGTACTTTTAGATCTTCCGATAAGTAATACCTTCACATGTGAATTGTTGTGCATGTTTAAATACCACGATGATACTTTTTTTTAATATTGTATTTAGGTACATCGAGAATCATGTTAGGGTTACTATCTCACCACTACCTACTAAACGTAGCCGCTTTTATAACGTTTTAGTTTTATTGTTCGAGTATTTTTAGCCGCTTTTTTATTTCTAAAAATTCATAACCTTATTTTTGTTTTTGTTTCTAAATTTTATATTGAATGCGAATATATGAGAGTGAAGTTTCGCTTTGATGATAATTAATGGCCGCAAAATACATATATGATGTCACTACATTCCGTACAAAATCGGAAAAAAATTTGTGTAGAATTTTCCGAAAAATTTTCAATTGCAGATTAGGCCCATTTTTGCAAGATAACTATAACTGAAGGCTTTACCTCATTCGAAGCAGATTATATTTTGAAAATGACATTTTACTATATTTAAAGGTGAATTTTGCACTTTTAGATATTAGGATAAGTAATACCTTCATATGTGAATTGTTGTGGCTGTTTAAATACCACTATGATACTTGTTTTTATATAATATTGTATTCAGGTACATCAAGAATAATGTTGGGGCTACTATCTCACCACTTGCTACAAATCGTTGCTACTTTTATAACGTCTTGGTTTTAATGTTCGAGTATTTTTAGCCGCTTTTTTTCTCTAGATTCATAACCTTATTTTTGTTTTTGTTTCTAAATTTCATATTGAATGCGAATATATGAGAATGTCGTTTTGTTTTGATAATAATTAATGGCCGCGAAACACATATTTGAAGTCACTAAATTCATCACAAAATCGGGCAAAATTTTGTGAAGAATTTTTTGAAAAACTTTCAGTTACAGATTAGGCCCATTATCGCAAGATAACTAGAAAACGGCGCTACGAGCAAGACTTCCTTAAGGCTTACCCCCGTTCGAAGCAGTTTAGATGTCGAAAATGACATTTTACTATTTTTAAAGGTGAATTTTGTTCTTTTATATCTTACGATAAGTAATATATACACACGTGAATTGTTGTGACTATTTAAATACCATAATGATACTTGTTTTTAATTAATATTCTATTTAGGTACAACGAGAATCATGTTGGGGCTACTATCTCACCAATATCTACAAAATTTTGCTGCTTTTATAACGTCTTGGTTTTATTGTTTAAGTATTTTTAGCAGCTTTTTTATTTCTCTAGATTCATTTCCTTATTTTTGTTTTTGTTTATAAATTTCATATTGAATGCAAATATATGAGAGTGTAGTTTCATTTTGATGATAATTAATGGCCACAAAACACACATTTGAAGTCACTACATCCTCACAAAATCAATCAAAATATTGTGGAGAATTTTTCGAAAAAATTTCAATTGAAGATTAGGCCCATTTTCGCTAGATAACTAGAAAACGGTTCTACGAGCAAGACTTTTTTGAGGCTTTCCCCCATTTGAAGTATTTTAGATGCTAAAAATGACATATTACCATTTTTAAAGGTGAATTTTACACTTTTAGAGTTTATGATAAGTAACACCTTCACATGTGAACTGTTGTGCCTATTAAAATACCACTATGATACTTGTTTTTATTTAATATTGTATTAAGGTACATCGAGAATCGTGTTTAGGATACTATCTCACCACTAGCTACAAAATGTTGCTGCTTTTATAAGGTCTTGGTTTTATTGTTCAAGTATTTTTAGCCACTTTTTTATTTCTATAGATTCATAATCTTATTTTTGTTTTTTTTTCCTAAATTTCATATTGAATGTGAATATATGAGAGTGTAGTTTCAATTTGATGATAATAAATGGCCGCAAAACACATATTTGAAGTCACTACCTTCCTCACAAAATCGGGCAAAATTTTGTGAAGAATTTTTCGAAAAAAAATTCAATTGTAGATTAGGCCCATTTTTGCAAGATAACTATAAAACGGCGCTACGAGCAACACTTACTTAAGGCTTTCCCTCGTTCGAAGATGTTTATATTTTGAAAATTACATTTTACTATTTTTAAAGGTGAATTTTACACTTTTAGATCTTAGGATAATTATTACGTTCACATGTGAATTTTTGTGGCTGTTTAAATACCACTATGATATTTGTTTTTATTTAATATTATATTTAGGTACATCAAAAATAATGTTGGGGCTGCTATCTCACCACTAGCTACAAAACGTTTTATAAAGTCTTGGTTTTAATGTTCGAGTATTTTTAGCCGCTTTTTAATTTCTTTAGATTCATAACCTTATTTTTGATTTTGTTTTTGTTTTTTAATTTCATATTGAATACGAATATATGAGAGTGTAGTTTCGTTTTGATGATAATTAATGGCCGCAAAACACATATTTGAAGTCACTACATTCAAAACAAAATCGGGCAAAATTTTGTGAAGAATTTTCGAAAAAAATTTCAGTTACAGATTAGGCCCACTTTCGCAAGATAACTAGAAAACGGAGCTACTAGCAAGACTTCCTTACGTCTTTCCCCCATTCGAAGCAGTTTAGATGCCGAAAATGACATTTTACTTTTTTTAAAGGTGAATTTTGTTCTTTTAGATCTTACGATAAGTAATACATTCACATGTGAATTGTTGTGCCTGTTCAAATACCATAATTGTGACATCCTCCAGATAGGGCATGGGAGAATGACGTATATATCAAATCACAGTTGTATAAACGAGAACGACTTCTATATGAGACGTTTTGTTGAGTTTTGCAGCGGAAGATAAATATGTCTTTAATTGATATGATATGTAATGAAGACTCCAAGCATAGCAAGCAATCATCATCAAAGCAGTAGATATACAGCGGAAGCAATATTTAAGTACCTGAGAATAAACATGCTTAAAAAGTCAACACGAGGTTGAGTGAGTTCATAGGTTTGTCATAAACAATAATTTCAGTAATAGATATAGACCACAAGATTTAGTTTGTAAAGTTGATCTCTCGCAGGATCAAAAAAAGTTATGCCAGTGCGTGATATTTAGACTAAACGTTGTTTGCCCCGTGACAAGTTGTTCTGTCCTTGTCGTTTAATTTCATTATCAAGTAATACAAAGACTTAGTCAAATGTATCGGGGACGTTACTCCCGATAGGCCTATCCCCAATAATTAAGAATGCCGCAACAATTAAAAATATCACTGTAGGGACTTAGTCGGACATAGTCGGGTATAGCATAGTTTAATAGTTGGTACTGATATTTAGACTAGACTTTCAAGTTTGCCCCGTAACAAGTTATCGTTTATACTTGTCGGTTGGGGACTTGCTGGTCATAGCCCAACATATCACAGTTTAATAGTTGGTACTTGTGTCTAACGTATAAAACAGTTATAAAAGTTGCGCATGTATTCTCAGCCCAAAAATATAGATAAAAAGGGAGCTATGAAAACTCACGATACTGTATTTTGTATTTCGTAATAATTAAGCTTATGAGCGGTACTGAACAAGTGCAGAGTTGTCCTCGGATTCACGAACCTATATCAGTTATGTATATATTAAAACATATAATAACAATTAATCAGTTTATATATTTTAATATTATTAATATACTTCTTGAATAAATAATTAATTATTTAGCTATATTCATTTTATATATAAATATTTAATGTTTATATATCTATTAGATTTAAAGTATATGATATGTCAATATCATATATTGATGTTTAGGAATTTTATATCATGTATTAAAACTTAATATGTGTGTGTGTGTGTGTGTGTGTGTGTGTGTGTGTGTGTGTATATATATATATATATATATATATATAATTGAAATATTTATTTGTACTAATACTAATAACAGTTATAATAATAATGATTAATAACTCATCATAATTTAAATATATTTATTTTTAATATTTAAAATAATTACTCAATAGTAATTTAAAAAGGTAAATTATCAATGTTAATGTGTTTAAATTAAAATATCTTAGTATTACTAATAATAATCTTGAAGATAATGATATTAGTATTCATATTAATAACTTTAATAACAATTGTAGTGTAATCATGTTAATGATAATAATTATAATAAAAATGATGAGTTTAAAAAAAATAGTGATTCCTTTAATAATAATAATAATAATAATAATAATAATAATAATAATAATAATAATAATAATAATAATAATAATAATAATAATAATAATAATTAGTAATTATAATAATGAAAATAGAGTTGAAAACTACCTTTGAAGTTTTTCTAAAAAGAATATGTCCAAGACGGGGCTCGAACCCGCGACCTCACGCTAGCCTAAACATCCCTTAAACCATTCTTCCATTTCTATTTATATGTTAATATTCCTATCCTAAAATATATAACCCTTATTAAAGTTTCATCTTCTTTCTTTGAATTTCAATCGACCAGACACCAATTACTCAAATAATTTAGTAATTTAAATTCATTATTAGAAACAGAAACATTTGGTATCAATTGTTTGGTTTAACAGAACAAAACAAAATAAAAAAATAAAAAAATAAAAATTGCTGTTTGCACAGCTCGCGAAAAATAAATATATATATAAATTGTGATTTTGGATTTGAGACTGTTTTAGCTAAAGATTACAACACGAAAAGGTTTCTAAATCATGCCTAGAATCTATTGGAATCATCAATTGATCAAAAATCTTTAAAACGAATTCGAATTTTACCAAGAACAATCGTTTGACTTTTTAAAATCTAAACTTTGACTCGAAAATTAGAGATTGATAGAAAGAATTGGAATCTGAAATTTTGAAGATAGTATGAGTGAACGATTCCTAACACAACTACATTTATGGATTTTGAAATTAAATTCAAATTCGTGCCATTGTATTTTGAGTTCTAAAACAAAGGTACGAGCCTTTTATACTTATATTTTTCTGGTTTTTAAATTCAAGGAACACAAGTCTCTGATAAAGAAGATGGAGAATGACTAGTTTACACTTAGATGTTCGATTATAATTGATATAGTGTCAATACAACAGATTCACACTCAAACAGAAATATATAAAAAATTTAAAAGCAATCACGATTAATTAAAATATAAAACAGATTAAAACAAATAAAAATATAAAAACAGATAGGATTACAGCAAGAAGAAAAAATATAAAAAATTACATGACCTAAATTAGGTATTTGCTTTTCTTTTGATTATTTTTATATAATTAATATTAATAATTAATATATATATATATATATATATATATATATATATATATATATATATATATATATATATATATATATATATATATATATATATATATATATATATATATATATATATATATATATTACTAATTATATTAATAATAATATTTTGATAATAATATTAATAATAATACTCATAATATCATTAATAATAAATGACATTTTTATAGTAATACTTATTTTAGTAATGATAATGAATAAATAATATTAATGTTAATAAAAGAAATCATAATTTTTATGACTAATTGTAATAACAATAATACTAGTAATAATAACATAACAATTTAAATGTATCACATTTCATTATATTGCAAATAATAATATAACTAATACTTGATATTAATATTTAATATTAATAATAGCAATAACAACTATATTATTTCATATTTGATTATAATTAAATCGTATTTTGAATTATATTTCAAGTTATTATATATATATATATATATATATATATATATATATATATATATATATATATATATATATATATATATATATATATATATATATATATATATATACATATATATATATATATATATTTAGGTATTTAAAATTATTTGTTCGTGAATCGTCGGAAATCTGTTGAAGTTTAAATGAATCGTCTCAAAGATTTTGTTTATATTTTGTCGGAAATTTCCGGGTTGTCATAGTACCTACCCGTTAAAAGAAATTTCGTCCCGAAATTTAGTTGTTGCCATCAATCGGCGTTGTTCGTACATAGACGAGGATATTTACATTTTATTTGGTCTTCACGTTCCCAGGTATGCTCGGGGCCTTTCGTGAATTCCAACGGATAGAATATTGTTTTGTTTCAAGAGTTTAAATCATACGAATCCATAAAATTTACGAAGTGCATTTTATTATTAATGCGGAGGTTATCTAAAGGATTTAACAAGAGTGTCATTGATTAGGTTTTCTCAGAAAGAGATGATGACGTTATACAAGCATTTCAATACACATGAAATGTATTATAAATAATAGTGAGCTTATTTAAACCTTGAGCATTTATGCCACAATATTAGAGTAGACAAAATAGAGAAGAGTACATGAAAATCATAGTCATGAAATTTGATAGAGATCGTCATTGTTTACAACAAGAATGATGAATATGAGTTGAAAAATAGAGTTTTATCAACATTGGGTAATATGGATGAAACTATTCGATTATAGGAAGAGTATAAACGAAGCTATCGTAAAAGAGTGAAATGAGGAAATTAAATGCTCGTCTTAACTTTTGACGTAGTTACGATTGATTTCCGGATTTCAAGGAATTAAAGAAATCTTCGAAATCTTTATAAAATTTGATTCTCCGGTAATTAAGGAAATTAGGATTTTCTTTAATTAAATGAGGTGAATTGCCTCGATTGCTATGTCTGGAATTTTGCTATAAATTAGCTTCTTCCATTTCATTATCTTCACCACTTCTATACTTTCTTTCTCAATTCATACTTCCAAAAGATTTGTTAATATGCTCAATCCAGTTCTTGCTCTTGACCTTATGTTGGTTATCGCCACAATCATCCTTCTTTTCCAACTCCCACCAGAGGAGTCTGTTTACTTCTACTATGCTCTAGGATTTATTGTGTTTTTAGTTCTCCCGTGTCTTTATATTGCTATACGCATTTATATACACGGTTTGTAATTTCAGTGTTGTTATCGGGCTTTATATTTTCCCTTATATGTCGAAGCTTCATGCTTTTGTAAAGCAGAATTCGTAGGTATGAAGTTTCAAATGAACCTATTGTTCTAAGCAGTAATATCACAATTTGATTTGTTAAATTATCAGAATTACTGAGGATAGAACTATCAAGAATATATTTTCTTGATATGTTCAGAGATTAAGTAGAATGTAAGAGTCGTGTAACATGGCAAATGATGATTATAAAGTCTATGAATCATCATCTTCCATTAAAAATTTAGCATGACTTACTGTAATATAATCACCTTGGTCTGACGTCATTATATTATACTAACTCATGCTTCAATTCCCAACACTACTTCAAATCATTCATAATTTAAACTTGAATTTTACAGAATATAGAAACTAAAACAGTTTCCTTTATGATGTGATAAAGATATCGCAAGGAGACAGTTAATTGCGGTCAAGAATCGTTATGAAGATATCTTCAGAAATATAGAGGATATTTATAACGAAAGATACGGTGATATCTTAGAATTTCTAAGATCCAATGACGAGGAAAATTCTTCTGTTTCCTCTGCATTTAATGTTAAAATATCTGAATCATTGGTTATCAATCCGAGATGGTTTCAAGAAATTTTATTTTTAGATGATTAAACACTGATTGTAATCGTCAACGGATCTAATGGTTAACGAATAGGCGTTATTGATTTTAAAAGTAATGAATGATAATTTCGGTGGTTTGATATGATAATTCATCATAGAATATGAATGAATACAATTCATGAGAATCAGAATTGAAGAATGTACAATGTAACATATTAATGTGAGATATAAATATTTCTAGGGTATTACCTACCCGTTAAAATATTTTCACAATTAACAGTTTATACAAAAGAGTTTTAATTACAGTCTTTATGAAAATATACATAAATATATATTTTCCTTCAGATGTAATCATGGATTTAATGAGTTAGTATAATATTAAACTCATTTGATTTACGGTTGAAACGAGAATGAATAATCTCCAAAACCTTAGAGAATTTATAATTGTCGCGAAATATTTCGCTAATGAAGTTATAAATCAATACATTCATCGTTACACTTGATTTATTATGAAATGGAGTTTATTGTGTTGAAGCAGTGATTAACGATTGCTAAGTCATTAACAAAGGATGTACATCATAGCATATTAGTGATATGAATTAACCAAGTAGTACATACTAGTTAAGATTCACACGTAATAGCTTTGTACGAAAAGATTTATTATTGTTCCGAATCATATATATATATATATATATATATATATATATATATATATATATATATATATATGAAATGTCCCGTTCTTATTGATTAAAAACGTTCCATATTAATTGATTTCGTTGCGAGGTTTTGACCTCTATATGAGACGTTTTTCAAAGACTGCATTCATTTTAAAACAAACCATAACCTTTATTTCATCAATAAAGGTTTAAAAAAGCTTTACGTAGATTATCAAATAATGATAATCTAAAATATCCTGTTTACACACGACTATTACATAATGGTTTACAATACAAATATGTTACAATGAAATAAGTTTCTTGAATGCAGTTTTTACACAATATCATACAAGCATGGACTCCAAATCTTGTCCTTATTTAAGTTTGCGACAGCGGAAGCTCTTAATAATCACCTGAGAATAAACATGCTTAAAACGTCAACAAAAAAATGTTGGTGAGTTATAGGTTTAACCTATATATATCAAATCGTAACAATAGACCACAAGATTTCATATTTCAATATACATCCCATACATAGAGATAAAAATCATTCATATGGTGAACACCTGGTAACCGACATTAACAAGATGCATATTTAAGAATATCCCCATCATTCCGGGACACCCTTCGGATATGATATAAATTTCGAAGTACTAAAGCATCCGATACTTTGGATGGGGTTTGTTAGGCCCAATAGATCTATCTTTAGGATTCGCGTCAATTAGGGTGTATGTTCCCTAATTCTTAGATTACCAGACTTAATTAAAAGGGGCATATTCGATTTCGATATTTCAACCATAGAATGTAGTTTCACGTACTTGTGTCTATTTTGTAAATCATTTATAAAACCTGCATGTATTCTCATCCCAAAAATATTAGATTTTAAAAGTGGGACTATAACTCACTTTCACAGATTTTTTTTTTTACTTCGTCGGGAAGTAAGACTTGGCCACTGGTCGATTCACGAACCTATAACAAATATGTACATATATATCAAAGTATGTTCAAAATATATTTACAACACTTTTAATACATTTTGATGTTTTAAGTTTATTAAGTCAGCTGTTCTCGTTAGTAACCTACAACTAGTTGTCCACAGTTAGATGTACAGAAATAAATCGATATATATTATCTTGAATCAATCCACGACCCAGTGTATACATATCTCAGTATTGATCACAACTCAAACTATATATATTTTGGAATCAACCTCAACCTTGTATAGCTAACTCCAACATTCACATATAGAGTGTCTATGGTTGTTCCGAAATATATATAGATGTGTCGACATGATAGGTCGAAACATTGTATACGTGTCTATGGTATCTCAAGATTACATAATATACAATACAAGTTGATTAAGTTATGGTTGGAATAGATTTGTTACCAATTTTCACGTAGCTAAAATGAGTAGTTTTTACCAATTTTGTTTTGCTCGCCATTTCTTCGTTTCTAATCCGTTTTGAGTGATTTAAGCGGCCACGGTTTCGTATTGAACTTGAATTTATGAAACTAAACAGAAAAGGTATAGGTTTATAGTCGAAAATACAAGTTACAAGTCGTTTTTGAAAGAGATAGTCATTTCCATCGAAAGAACGACATCTTGATGACTGTTTTGAAAAACATACTTTCACTTTGAGTTTAACCATGATTTTTGGATATGTTTTCATGTTCATAAGAAAAATCATTTTCCCAGAATTATAGCTTTTAAATCAAAGTTTTTCATAGTTTTTAATTATCCAAACCAAAACAGTCCCCGGTTGTAACTACGACGGCGTAAATCCGGTTTTATGGTGTTTATCGTGTTTCCGGGTTTTAAATCATTAAGTTAGCATATCATATAGATATATATCATGTGTATAGTTGATTTTAAAAGTGTAGTTAGAAGGATTAACTTTATTTGCAAACAAGTTTAGAATTAACTAAACTATGTTCTAGTGATTACTAGTTTACCACTTCGAATATGATAGCTTTTTATGTATGAATCGAATGATGTTATGAACATCATTACTACTTTAAGTTCCTTGGATAAACCTACTGGAAAATAGAAAAATGGATCTAGCTTCAACGGATCCTTAGATGGCTCGAAGTTCTTGAAGCAGAATCATGACACGAAAACAAGTTCAAGTAAGATCATCACTTAAAATAAGATTGTTATAGTTATAGAAATTGAACCAAAGTTTGAATATGATTATTACCTTGTATTAGAATGATAACCTACTGTAAGAAATAAAGATTTCTTGAGGTTGGATGATCACCTTACAAGATTGGAAGTGAGCTAGCAAACTTGAAACTATTCTTGATTTTATGTAACTAGAACTTGTAGAATTTATGAAGAACACTTAGAACTTGAAGTTAGAACTTGAGAGAGATCAATTAGATGAAGAAAAATGAAGAATGAAAGTGTTTGTAGGTGTTTTTGGTCGTTGGTGTATGAATTAGATATAAAGGATATGTAATTTTATTTTCATGTAAATAAGTCATGAATGATTACTCATATTTTTGTAATTTTATGAGATATTTCATGCTAGTTGCCAAATTATGGTTCCCACATGTGTTAGGTGACTCACATGGGCTGCTAATAGCTGATAATTGGAGTCTATATACCAATAGTACATACATCTAAAAGCTGTGTATTGTACGAGTACGAATACGGGTGCATGCGAGTAGAATTGTTGATGAAACTGAACGAGGATGTAATTGTAAGCATTTTTGTTAAGTAGAAGTATTTTGATAAGTGTCTTGAAGTCTTTCAAAAGTGTATGAATACATATTAAAACACTACATGTATATACATTTTAACTGAGTCGTTAAGTCATCGTTAGTCGTTACATGTAAGTGTTGTTTTGAGACCTTTAGGTTAACGATCTTGTTAAATGTTGTTAACCCAAAGTTTATAATATCAAATGAGATTTTAAATTATTATATTATCATGATACTATGATATATTAATATATCTTAATATGATATATACATTTAAATGTCGTTACAACGATAATCGTTACATATATGTCTCGTTTCGAAATCCTTAAGTTAGTAGTCCTGTTTTTACTTATATAGTTCATTGTTAATACACTTAATGATATATTTAATTATCATATTATCATGCTATATATAATATAACAATGTATTAATATGCTTCATATATATTTAGTAAGACGTGGTTATAACGATAATCGTTATATGTATCGTTTCGAGTTTCATACGTCAATAGTCTCTTTTTAAGTATATAACTTACTGTTACTATTTTTAATGAGATACTTGATGATCATTATATCATGTTAAACATATATATTTATTCATTTATGTATCATCATGTCATATACAACCTATAGCATTCGTGAATCATTGGTCAAACTAGGTAATCAGACGTTTACAAAATTTCCGTTTCAATTAACCAAGTCTTAACAAGTTTGATTACTTAACATGTTGGAAACATTTAATCATGTAAATATAGTTTTCATTAAACATATAATCATAGAAAGGTTCAGAAAAGTTCGGGTCACTACAGTACCTACCCGTTAAATAAATTTCGTCCTGAAATTTTAAGCGATTGGAGGTGTTGGCTCATCTTCTAGAAATAAGTGCGGGTACTTCTTCTTCATCTGATCTTCTCGTTCCCAGGTAAACTCGGGTCCTCTACGAGCATTCCATTGAACCTTAACAATCGGTATCTTGTTTTGTTTAAGTCTCTTAACCTCACGATCCATTATTTCAACGGGTTCTTCAATGAATTGAAGTTTTTCATTGATTTGGATTTCGTCCAACAGAATAGTGAGATCTTCTTTAGCAAAACATTTCTTCAAATTCAAGACGTGGAAAGTGTTATGTACAGCCGCGAGTTGTTGAGGTAACTCAAGTCGGTAAGCTACTGGTCCGACACGATCAATAATCTTGAATGGTCCAATATACCTTGGATTTAATTTCCCTCGTTTACCAAATCGAACAACACCTTTCCAAGGTGCAACCTTAAGCATGACCATCTCTCCAATTTCAAATTCTATATCTTTTCTTTTAATGTCGGCGTAGCTCTTTTGTCGACTTTGGGAGGTTTTCAACCGTTGTTGAATTTGGATGATCTTCTCGGTAGTTTCTTGTATTATCTCCAGACCCGTAATCTGTCTATCCCCTACTTCACTCCAACAAATCGGAGACCTGTACTTTCTACCATAAAGTGTTTCAAACGGCACCATCTCAATGCTTGAATGGTAGCTGTTGTTGTAGGAAAATTCTGCTAATGGTAGATGTCGATCCCAACTGTTTTCGAAATCAATAACACATGCTCGTAGCATGTCTTCAAGCGTTTGTATCGTATTTTCACTCTGCCCATCAGTTTGTGGATGATAGGAAGTACTCATGTCTAGACGAGTTCCTAATGCTTGCTGTAATGTCTGCCAGAATCTTGAAATAAATCTGCCATCCCTATCAGAGATAATAGAGATTGGTATTCCATGTCTGGAGACGACTTCCTTCAAATACAGTCGTGCTAACTTCTCCATCTTGTCATCTTCTCTTATTGGCAGGAAGTGTGCTGATTTGGTGAGACGATCAACTATTACCCAAATAGTATCAAAACCACTTGCAGTCCTTGGCAATTTAGTGATGAAATCCATGGTAATGTTTTCCCATTTTCATTCCGGGATTTCGGGTTGTTGAAGTAGACCTGATGGTTTCTGATGCTTAGCTTTGACCTTAAAACACGTCAAACATTCTCCTACATATTTAGCAACATCGACTTTCATACCCGGCCACCAAAAATGTTTCTTGAGATCCTTGTACATCTTCCCCGTTCCAGGATGTATTGAGTATCTGGTTTTATGAGCTTCTCTAAGTACCATTTCTCTCATATCTCCAAATTTTGGTACCCAAATCCTTTCAGCCCTATACCGGGTTCCGTCTTCCCGAATATTAAGATGCTTCTCCGATCCTTTAGGTATTTCATCCTTTAAATTTCCCTCTTTTAAAACTCCTTGTTGCGCCTCCTTTATTTGAGTAGTAAGGTTATTGTGAATCATTATATTCATAGATTTTACTTGAATGGGTTCTCTGTCCTTCCTGCTCAAGGCGTCGGCTACCACATTTGCCTTCCCCGGGTGGTAACGAATCTCAAAGTCGTAATCATTCAACAATTCAATCCACCTACGCTGCCTCATATTCAGTTGTTTCTGATTAAATATGTGTTGAAGACTTTTGTGGTCGGTATATATAATACTTTTGACCCCATATAAGTAGTGCCTCCAAGTCTTTAATGCAAAAACAACCGCGCCTAATTCCAAATCATGAGTCGTAAAATTTTGTTCGTGAATTTTCAATTGTCTAGACTCATAAGCAATCACCTTCGTTCGTTGCATTAATACACAACCGAGACCTTGCTTTGATGCGTCACAATAAATCACAAAATCATCATTCCCTTCAGGCAATGACAATATAGGTGCCGTAGTTAGCTTTTTCTTCAATAACTGAAACGCTTTCTCTTGTTCATCCTTCCATTCAAATTTCTTCCCTTTATGCGTTAATGCAGTCAAGGGTTTTGCTATTCTGAAAAAGTCTTGGATGAACCTTCTGTAGTAACCAGCTAGTCCTAAAAACTGGCGTATGTGTTTCGGAGTTTTCGGGGTTTCCCACTTTTCAACAGTTTCTATCTTTGCCGGATCCACCTTAATACCTTCTTTGTTCACTATGTGACCGAGGAATTGAACTTCTTCCAACCAAAATGCACACTTTGAAAACTTAGCATACAATTCTTCCTTCCTCAATACTTCTAACACCTTTCTCAAATGTTCACCGTGTTCTTGGTCATTCTTTGAGTAAATAAGTATGTCATCATTGAAAACAATGACAAACTTGTCAAGGTATGGTCCACACACTCAGTTCATAAGGTCCATGAACACAGCTGGTGCATTAGTTAAACCAAACGGCATGACCATAAACTCGTAATGACTGTAACGTGTTCTGAAAGCAGTCTTTGGAATATCATCTTCTTTCACCTGCATTTGATGATACCCGGAACGTAAGTCAATCTTTGAATAAACAGACGAGCCTTGTAGATGATCAAATAAGTCGTCGATTCTCGGTAGTGGGTAGCGGTTCTTGATGGTAAGTTTGTTTAACTCTCGGTAGTCGATACACAACCTGAATGTACCATCTTTCTTCTTGACAAACAAAACAGGAGCTCCCCACGGTGATGTGCTTGGTCGAATGAAACCACGCTCTAAAAGTTCTTGTAATTGGCTTTGCAGTTCTTTCATCTCGCTGGGTGTGAGTCTGTAAGGATCTCGAGCTATTGGTGCAGCTCCTGGTACAAGATCTATTTGAAATTCAACAGATCGATGTGGAGGTAGTCCCGGTAATTCTTTCGGAAATACATCAGGAAATTCTTTTGCGACAAAAACATCATTGATGCTCTTTTCTTCAGTTTGTACTTTCTCGACATGTGCTAGAATAGCATAGCAACCTTTTCTTATTAGTTTTTGTGCCTTCAAATTACTAATAAGATGTAGCTTCGTGTTGCCCTTTTCTCCGTACACCATTAAGGGTTCTCCTTCTTCTCGTACAATGCGAATTTCATTTTTATAACATACGATCTCTACTTTCACCTTCTTCAGCCAGTCCATGCCAACTATTACATCAAAACTCCCTAACTCTGCTGGTATCAAATCAATCTTAAATATTTCGCTTCCCAGTTTAATTTCTCGATTCCGGCATATATAATCTGCTGAAATTAATTTACCGTTTGCTAATTTGAGTAAAAATTTACTATCTAACGGCGTCAATGGACAACTTAATTTAGCGCAAAAATCTCTACTCATATAGCTTCTATCCGCACCCGAATCAAATAAAATGTAAGCAGATTTATTGTCAATAAGAAACGTACCCGTAACAAGCTCCGGGTCTTCCTGTGCCTCTGCCGCATTAATATTGAAAACTCTTCCGCGGCCTTGTCCATTCGTGTTCTCCTGGTTCAGGCAATTTCTAATAATGTGGCCCGGTTTTCCACATTTATAACAAACTACATTGGCATAACTTGCTCCGACACTACTTGCTCCGCCATTACTCATTCCGACACCATTTGTTCCTTTCGTTCTGTTAACCCCTGGTCCGTAGACCTCACACTTCGCCGCGCTATGACCATTTCTTTTACACTTGTTGCAAAATTTGGTACAGAACCCCGAGTGATACTTTTCACACCTTTGGCATAGCTGCTTCTGATTGTTGTTGTTGTTACGGTTATTATTGTTGTAGGGATGATTGTTGTAGTTGCTGTTGTTGTTGTTGTTGTTGGGCCATTTGTTGTAGTTGCGATTGATGTTGCGATTGTTGGGATAGTTGTTGCGCTTATTGTTGTAATTGCTGTTGGTGTTGTATTGGTGATTCCTATCACCGTTTTCCTCCGAATTTCTTTTGACTTGCTTCACATTGGCCTCTTCAGCAGTCTGTTCTTTAATTCTTTCTTCAATCTGGTTCACTAGTTTGTGAGCCATTCTACATGCCTGTTGTATGGAGGCGGGCTCGTGTGAACTTATATCTTTTTGGATTCTTTCCGGTAATCCTTTCACAAACGCGTCGATCTTCTCTTCCTCATCTTCGAACGCTCCCGGACACAATAGGCATAATTCTGTGAATCTTCTTTCGTACGTGGTAATATCAAATCCTTGGGTTCGTAACCCTCTAAGTTCTGTCTTGAGCTTATTGACCTCGGTTCTGGGACGGTACTTCTCGTTCATCAAGTGCTTGAATGCTGACCACGGTAGTGCGTAAGCATCATCTTGTCCCACTTGCTCTAGATAGGTATTCCACCATGTTAACGCAGAACCTGTGAAGGTATGCGTAGCGTACTTCACTTTGTCCTCTTCAGTACACTTACTTATGGCAAACACCGATTCGACCTTCTCGGTCCACCGTTTCAATCCGATCGGTCCTTCGGTTCCATCAAATTCCAAAGGTTTGTAGGCAGTGAATTCTTTGTAGGTGCATCCTACACGATTTCCTGTACTGCTAGATCCAAGGTTATTGTTGGTATGTAGCGCAGCCTGTACTGCGGCTATGTTTGAAGCAAGAAAGGCACGAAATTCCTCTTCGCTCATATTCAAGGTGTGTCGAGTAGTTGGTGCCATTTCCTTCAAAATAGTCAAATGAAACAAGTTAATCATACAGAATATTAAGAGTAGTCAATAGTATCTCGTAGCATAATATGAACTCATTTATAAAAGCTTTTTCTTCATATTAGCGTTTTATAAGTTTAAATTCGGGTAGTACTTACCCGTTAAGTTCATACTTAGTAGCTAATATACAATTCAACTACTACAATTCTATATGAAAAACTGATTATAATAATATTTCACGTTCAAACTTTTACACAATATTTTACAAACTTACAATACTGCTTATTTTACATATAGCATGAAATATAGCACACAATAAATTTGATACAAGATGGTTGTGAAGATAATTCTAGCTAGTACACAAGTCGTTCAGTAAAGGCAATAAAGACACGTAATTCATACGTCCAGAAACAAGTCATGCATTCTGGTTTTACTAGGACTACTTCCCATCCTTGGTCTTGTGGAACATAACCGTTATGGCCGTTGATAAGACAGCGTGTTGTAACGTCGTCAAAGGGACGAGGGTTACGTAATGTCCAACATTCCTGTAACAATCTAAAAAACTCATTTCTTACCCCAATTACCGACTCCGTCACTTGTGGGAACGTTTTGTTTAATAGTTGTAGCCCGATGTTCTTGTTCTCACTTTGGTGAGAGGCGAACATTACTAACCCGTAAGCATAACATGCTTCTTTATGTTGCATGTTAGCTGCTTTTTCTAAATCACGAAGTCCTATATTTGGATATATTGAGTCAAAATAATTTCTTAACCCGTTGCGTAAAATAGCATTTGGGTTCCCCGCAATATATGCGTCAAAGTAAACACATCGTAATTTATGGATTTCCCAATGTGATATCCCCTATCTTTCGAACGAAAGCCTTTTATAAACCAAGGCATTCTTGGAACGTTCTTCGAATGTCTTACAAACTGATCTCGCCTTAAATAGTTGTGCCGAGGAATTCTGACCGACTCTAGACAAGATTTCATCAATCATGTCTCCGGGTAAGTCTTCTAAAATATTGGGTTGTCTATCCATTTTGTGTTTTTATACTGTAAAATAGACAAGAGTTAGATTCATAAAAGATACTTATTAATACAAGCAATTTTTTATATATATCGTAAAGCATAAGCACACTATATTACATATATTACACCGCACAAATACAACTATCTTATTCCGACTCAATCGTTTCTTCTTTTTCGAACTTGGTTCTTTTTGCTAAGTTTTTAGGGATATATGATGTTTCCCTAATACGAGCCGTCGTTTTCCACATTGGTCTAGAAAAACCTGGTGGTTTAGAGGTTCCCGGGTTATTGTTACAACTTAAGAAATACGGGTGTTGACGATACATATAAAGTTCATCGGGGTTGGAATCAGATTTCTCTATTTTTATGCCCTTTCCCTTATTGTTCTCTTTTGCCTTTTTAAATTCAGTTGGGGTAATTTCTATAACATTATCGGAATCCTTGTCGAGATCCGATTCATCGGAAAATTGGTAATCCTCCCAATATTTTGCTTCCTTGGCGGAAACACCGTTGACCATAATTAACCTTGGTCGGTTGGTTGAGGATTTTCTTTTACTTAACCGTTTTATTATTTCCCCCACCGGTTCTATTTCTTCTTCCGGTTCCTCCTCCTCCGGTTCCGATTCTTCTTCCGGTTCCGATTCTTCTTCCGGTTCCTCTTCGGGAACTTGTGAATCAGTCCACGAATCATTCCAAATTATATTTGACTCTTCATTATTATTAGGTGAGACAATGGGACTTGTATTAGAGGTAGACATCTATCACATAATATCAAACACGTTAAGAGATTAATATATCACATAATATTCACATGTTAAAAATATATAGTTTCCAACAAAATTTGTTAAGCAATCATTTTTCACGTAAACACGGTCGAAGTCCAGACTCACTAATGCATCCTAACAAACTCGATAAGACACACTAATGCAAAATTCTGGTTCTCTAAGACCAACGCTCGGATACCAACTGAAATGTCCCGTTCTTATTGATTAAAAACGTTCCATATTAATTGATTTCGTTGCGAGGTTTTGACCTCTATATGAGACGTTTTTCAAAGACTGCATTCATTTTAAAACAAACCATGACCTTTATTTCATCAATAAAGGTTTAAAAAAGCTTTACGTAGATTTTCAAATAATGATAATCTAAAATATCCTGTTTACACACGACTATTACATAATGGTTTACAATACAAATATGTTACAATGAAATAAGTTTCTTGAATGCAGTTTTTACACAATATCATACAAACATGGACTCCAAATCTTGTCCTTATTTAAGTATGCGACAGCGGAAGCTCTTAATAATCACCTGAGAATAAACATGCTTAAAACGTCAACAAAAAAATGTTGGTGAGTTATTGGTTTAACCTATATATATCAAATCGTAATAATAGACCACAAGATTTCATATTTCAATATACATCCCATACATAGAGATAAAAATCATTCATATGGTGAACACCTGGTAACCGGCATTAACAAGATGCATATTTAAGAATATCCCCATCATTCCGGGACACCCTTCGGATATGATATAAATTTCGAAGTACTAAAGCGTCCGGTACTTTGGATGGGGTTTGTTAGGCCCAATAGATCTATCTTTAGGATTCGCGTCAATTAGAGTGTCTGTTCCCTAATTCTTAGATTACCAGACTTAATAAAAAGGGGCATATTCGATTTCGATAATTCAACCATAGAATGTAGTTTCACGTACTTGTGTCTATTTTGTAAATCATTTATAAAACCTGCATGTATTCCCATCCCAAAAATATTAGATTTTAAAAGTGGGACTATAACTCACTTTCACAGATTTTTTTTTACTTCGTCGGGAAGTAAGACTTGGCCACTGGTCGATTCACGAACCTATAACAAATATGTACATATATATCAAAGTATGTTCAAAATATATTTACTTACACTTTTAATACATTTTGATGTTTTAAGTTTATTAAGTGAGCTGTCCTCGTTAGTAACCTACAACTAGTTGTTCACAGTTAGATGTACAGAAATAAATCGATATATATTATCTTGAATCAATCCACGACCCAGTGTATACATATCTCAGTATTGATCACAACTCAAACTATATATATTTTGGAATCAACCTCAACCCTGTATAGCTAACTCCAACATTCACATATAGAGTGTCTATGGTTGTTCCGAAATATATATAGATGTGTCGACATGATAGGTCGAAACATTGTATACGTGTCTAAGGTATCTCAAGATTACATAATATACAATACAAGTTGATTAAGTTATGGTTGGAATAGATTTGTTACCAATTTTCACGTAGCTAAAATGAGTAGTTTTTACCAATTTTGTTTTGCTCGCCATTTCTTCGTTTCTAATCCGTTTTGAGTGATTTAAGCGGCCACAGTTTCGTATTGAACTTGAATTTATGAAACTAAACAGAAAAGGTATAGGTTTATAGTCTAAAATACAAGTTACAAGTCGTTTTTGAAAGAGATAGTCATTTCCGTCGAAAGAACGACATCTTGATGACTGTTTTAAAAAACATACTTTCACTTTGAGTTTAACCATAATTTTTGGATATGGTTTCATGTTCATAAGAAAAATAATTTTCCCAGAAGTATAGCTTTTAAATCAAAGTTTTTCATAGTTTTTAATTATCCAAACCAAAACAGTCCCCGGTTGTAACTACGACGGCGTAAATCCGGTTTTATGGTGTTTATCGTGTTTTCGGGTTTTAAATCATTAAGTTAGCATATCATATAGATATAGATCATGTGTATAGTTGATTTTAAAAGTGTAGTTAGAAGGATTAACTTTATTTGCAAACAAGTTTAGAATTAACTAAACTATGTTCTAGTGATTACTAGTTTACCACTTCGAATATGATAGCTTTTTATGTATGAATTGAATGATGTTATGAACATCATTACTACCTTAAGTTCCTTGGATAAACCTACTGGAAAAGAGAAAAATGGATCTAGCTTCAACGGATCCTTGGATGGCTCAAAGTTCTTGAAGCAGAATCATGACACGAAAACAAGTTCAAGTAAGATCATCACTTAAAATAAGATTGTTATAGTTATAGAAATTGAACCAAAGTTTGAATATGATTATTACCTTGTATTAGAATAATAACCTACTGTAATAAATAAAGATTTCTTGAGGTTGGATGATCACCTTACAAGATTGGAAGTGAGCTAGCAAACTTGAAAGTATTCTTGATTTTATGTAACTAGAACTTGTAGAATTTATGAAGAACACATAGAACTTGAAGTTAGAACTTGAGAGAGATCAATTTGATGAAGAAAAATGAAGAATGAAAGTGTTTGTAGGTGTTTTTGGTCGTTGGTGTATGGATTAGATATAAAGGATATGTAATTTTGTTTTCATGTAAATAAGTCATGAATGATTACTCATATTTTTGTAATTTTATGAGATATTTCATGCTAGTTGCCAAATGATGGTTCCCACATGTGTTAGGTGACTCACATGGGCTGCTAAGAGCTGATAATTGGAGTATATATACCAATAGTACATACATCTAAAAGCTGTGTATTGTACGAGTACGAATACAGGTGCATGCGAGTAGAATTGTTGATGAAACTGAACGAGGATGTAATTGTAAGAATTTTTGTTAAGTAGAAGTATTTTGATAAGTGTCTTGAAGTCTTTCAAAAGTGTATGAATACATATTAAAACACTACATGTATATACATTTTAACTGAGTCGTTAAGTCATCGTTAGTCGTTACATGTAAGTGTTGTTTTGAGACCTTTAGGTTAACGATCTTGTTAAATGTTGTTAACCCAAAGTTTATAATATCAAATGAGATTTTAAATTATTATATTATCATGATATTATGATATATTAATATATCTTAATATGATATATACATTTAAATGTCGTTACAACGATAATCGTTACATATATGTCTCGTTTCGAAATCCTTAAGTTAGTAGTCCTGTTTTTACTTATGTAGTTCATTGTTAATACACTTAATGATATATTTAATTATCATATTATCATGTTATATATAATATAACAATGTATTAATATGCTTCATATATATTTAGTAAGACGGGGTTATAACGATAATCGTTATATGTATCGTTTCGAGTTTCATACGTCAATAGTCTCTTTTTAAGTATGATAATGCCAAAATTATACATGTTTATTGTCGTTATTTCGATCCAATGTTGTTCCATTTGTATGTAATTGTTATACGTATGTATTGTAATTCATGTACATTTGTAAAAAGTCCATTGTGAATGAATAAATGAAGACCAACAGCGAAAACAGAGTTAAAACGAAGATCGAATGCGTAAAACAGCCCGAAACCACTGAAACAGGTCCAAATGCGGCGCATCTCTCTTAGATGCGGCGCATCTTTACACCAAATAACTCCCGACAGTTTCAGATGCGGAGCATGAAGACTTCTGGGCCAAAATAGCAACAGATGCGGCGCATCTGAGATGGATGCGGCGCATCCAAGGCAGATGCGGCGCATCTGTCCCAGATGCAGCGCATCTGACCCCCTGCCGACAGTCCTGAGTGCAGAATCGAGCTGGAATCTACTAAATGTAAAGAGATGCGGCGCATCCCAAAGAGATGCGGCGCATCTGGTCACTTTCTGGCCAAAATACCTAACTTTTTAGGCTATTTAATGAAGCAAATGGTTACTTACTTGGGAGACCTTCACTACTACGTTCTCCCCCAGTTTTAAGACGATTTTCAAGGTCCAAGGAAGGCTGCAAGTTAATCTCCACTCTTTTAACATCAATATTAAGCTATGATCGTTTATCGCAATTGGTACTATTGTTCTATATCTTTTTAACATGAATTCAACTTGTATTTACTGTTTCATTAGTTCTACTATGATTATGTTAGGCTAAAAGCCTTGTGTGTTTGCTTCAATGTAAGATTTATGGCTTGGGATTGTTCTATACTTTGATGTTATGCTAGTTATACATATGTTTGATTGATTTAATTATCTAGTACAACCGTAAGAACCATTGTTATGCATGTTTAGATCATTACTTCAATTATATAGATTGCAACCTATTAATGTGAGTTAACTAGGAAAACAATCTATACTTCAATACATCTAGTAATCTAGACGATTAGATACATACACTTAAGTGATTTTGTTATGTGTTTAATTCGGTAATTGAATAAGTTCCAAAGCAACATAGTTATGAAATTACCTCAAGTGATTGTTGTAATTAAGGTTTCACGTGAGTTTAACCGGGTTGAATCTAGTTAGTTAATCAATCTAAATCACCATGTTCTTTCAAGAAATCCATTGTTGTAACTATCTTTATATTCTAGTTCAATTATACGAGTTATGACTTGATTTATGTGAATTTATCAAAGGCTATAATTTGTACTTCAACACCTAGTGATCTAGATACCTATATGTGAATATAGGATGGTAATTGGATGATATTTAGGTTTTACAATCATGTAGTTTACTTAGAGTGATCTTAGTAAACTAGGTTTTATGTGAATTTAACCAAGAAAGAATCCTGTTGATTAAACATAGTTCTTAAGTTTATAGATATTGTGAAATTGATATAAACTACTCTATTGTAACTATCGCATAACGGTTTTAATTATAAAAGAACAATCCCTGTCATCTATCAAGCATAGAAGTAAACACCGCATTCTCATTATTGTCATTCATTATATTTATTTACTGTTTCGTTAAACAAAAACACAACTTCAAATATAAACCCCCTTTTTAGAATAATTAATCGTGGTAAAATCATTTAAACAAACTTCTCCCTGTGGATCGAACTGGTCAATTTACTTGCTAGTTACTACATGATCGGGTTTTAGTTGCCTGTATTATGTGTTAATTATTAAGCATATTGTCTACATTTTACAGGTTACGTCTTAACACATCAACTTTTTGGCGCCGCTGCCGGGGAGCGGTTTTGTTAAAAGATTTTAATAAACTTTGAATTATTCGATCCTTTTGTAGGAATTCAATTCCTAGAAAAGTTACTTTTTATTGTAAGCTTGTATTTTTGCAATTGCTTTGTTTGTGGTGTTGTGATTGCAGGATAGGCATTAGTGCATGAATCTACGTTCTTCCAACTCTAATTTAATTCCTTCATATCCTGAACCTGAAAGAGAACTTCACGAACGCTTAAGAGCTCAAGAAGTAGAATCTCTTGCTCAAGGTTTAGAATCACTTTCGTTAGATTCTAACTCTGAACCAATTGTTCAACCAATCATCGAGCCAGTCATTAAAGAAGAGGAAGAGATGACTGCTACAAATCAAACGATGGATGCTTTGATGAAGGCAACAAGGACAGGACAAGGCCACGCAATTGTTCAACCTACGATGACTGATGGTTTTGAAATAAAGGGACAATTTCTCCACATGGTGACTAATACATGTCAATTCGGTGGAGCCCCAAATGAGGATGCTAACGAGCATCTTCGTAAGTTTGTAAGCATTTGCAAGCTTTTCAAAATCAAAGATGTCTCCGATGAAGTTGCATGTCTAAAAATCTTTCCATGGTCCCTAAAGGATGATGCAAGAGATTGGCTAGACTCATTACCGGAAGGTTATATTGAAAACTGGAATGATATGATGGACAAATTTTTGTCAGAATTCTTCCCCGCTTCGAAAGCAGCAAAATTGCAAAGTGACATAAATCACTTCAAGCAAAAGTCTAACGAGACTCTTTATGAAGCTTGGACCCGATTTAATAAAATGCTTAGGGTATGTCCTCAACACGGGTTGAATACATTCCAAAAAGTCCAAATTTTCTATAAAGGAGTCAATGTGGCTACCCGGAAGGATATAGATGTTGCAGCAGGAGGATCAATCATGAAAAAAACGCTCGAAGACGCTCACACGATAATTGCCGATATAGCAGCCCATTCTCATAATTGGCATCAGGAGATGGAATTCTCTAGATCGTCAACAGTTGCTAATGTTGAAAGCAACGATGAAATCGCTGCATTAAAAGTTCAATTGGTAAATCAAGCAAGGCAAATTGAAAAGGTAACCAAAGAAATGCACGCTATCAGGGTAGGGTGCGAGTTATGCCAAGGTCCCCATCTCACACGAGATTGCGACCAAACGACGATGGAAGAGCAAGCAAATTTCCTAGTTTACATGCGAAAAGGTGAGATGAATTTTGACGACTTTCCGGCGGTTGAAGCAAATAACCGGAAATATCCTCCTGTCAACAGTTATCAAATAGGAGGACCTTCAAGTTCAAACAACAACTACCACGGAGGGAATGCAGGTTACCAAAATAACCGAAATTTCCAGAATCAAAATCATAGAAATACACCACCGGGTTACAATCATCTAAACAATCGTAATCAACCTCCACGAAATTACCAAAATAATTTTCAACAAAATCAACCACAAGCACAACCACAAGCACTTATACAACCACAACCTGAGAAGAAATCCGGTTTAGAAGATCTGTTGAGAGATTTTATGGTTAAACACGAACAAAATGCAGAAATTCAAACTCAGCAAATTCGCAATCAACAAGCTACGATTCAAAACTTAGAAAGGGATGTTGGAAGGATCTCACAGTTACTAGCAGAGAGACCACCTGGTGCTCTCCCCTCAAATACTCAAGTGAATCCTAGTAACAATCAAACAAGGAATGAGCATGTAAATGCTATAACCACTAGAAGCGGTTTAACTACTAACCCAGAGACCCTTAAGTCCCCGGAAGTTCCCTTGTCTCCTTCTGTTTTGCAGGTTCCTGTTGATATAGATGAGCATGTTGAAAAAGAGCAAGAGAAAGGTGATCTACCAGAGGTCATATCGAAGAAAAGTGAAGAACCACCAGTGAAGGTGTACAAGGCACCTATTCCATACCCAAAAGCATTGAAGAAAGACAGACTCGCGAGCCAATATCAGAAATTTGCGGATATGATCAAGCAAATCAGCATTAACATGCCACTCGCAGAGGTTCTTAAGGGTATGCCCCATTACGGGAAGTTTTTGAAAGATCTCATATCCTCGAAAGGAAAATACCAAGAAGTATCTGCCACATTCCTCCATGAGGAGTGTTCGGCCATCCTAAAAAAGCAAAATGTACCTCCAAAATTGGGAGATTCGGGTAGTTTTATCATACCAAGTATGATGGGTGATTCGGTAGTGTATGATGCACTAGCCGACCTAGGTGCAAGTGTTAACCTAATGCCTTACTCGTTATACTTGAAACTTGACTTAGGAGATTTGAAACCAACCCGGATGGGTATTCGATTAGCAAACCAATCATTTGATACTCCCATAAGTATAGCCGAGGATATTCTTGTAAAAGTTGGCTCACTTGTCTTTCCCGTCGACTTTGTTATTCTAGAAATGCAAGAGGACACAAAAGTTCCTATCATTTTAGGACGTCCTTTCCTTAACACTGCAGATGCTATCATTAATGTCCAAAAAGAACAATTAAGTCTAGGTGTGGGAGACGAGATAATAGTTTGTAATATTGACAAAGCCATGAAAAGACCCACTTCCACCGATGACTCTTGTTTTCAAATTGATGTTATAAACTTTTGTGTTGAGAATGAATTACTGGAGCTACTTGAAATTGATACCTCGGGGTTTGCCCCGGTGAGTGAAAGTGAATATTTCAATATTGATGAGGATTTTGATGAGTTGATGAAAGCGGTCACGGATGATGAAACCATGAAAGAAGAGTTTCCCAAGGAAGAAGAATCATTTGAAGATATCGGAAATAAAGATAGATTCCGAATAAAGAATTCCTTGGAAGAACCACCCGTACTAGAGCTTAAGGAGCTACCCAAACACTTGGAGTATGCTTACCTCGAAGGTACATCTCAATTGCCAGTAATTATTGCTTCACATCTTTCCGGTAACGAGAAGAAAAGGTTAATCTCTGTTTTGAAAACCCATAAAAAGGCTATAGCCTGGAAAACGACCGACATTCCAGGGATAAACCCGTCTTATTGTACACATAAAATTCTCCTTGAAAATGACTTCAAACCAGTAGTACAAAGACAACGCAGGCTAAATCCCAACATGAAAGAGGTTGTTAAAAAGGAGGTAGTCAAGCTTCTTGACGCCGGGTTAATCTACCCCATCTCCGATAGTCCTTGGGTTAGTCCAGTACAAGTAGTACCCAAAAAGGGGGTACAACCGTTATTGTAAATGAAAAAGACGAACTCGTTCCAACTAGAACGGTTACCGACTGGAGAGTCTGCATTGATTACAGGCGTCTCAATGATGCCACTAGAAAAGATCATTTCCCGTTACCTTTTATTGATCAAATGATTGAACGATTAGCGGGGAAAGAATACTATTGCTTTCTAGATGGTTTCTCCGGTTACTTCCAAATTCCAATTGATCCCAACGACCAAGAAAAGACCACATTCACTTGTCCTTTTGGGACCTTTGCCTATCGCCGCATGCCATTTGGTTTATGCAATGCACCCGGAACCTTTCAAAGGTGCATGATGGCAATTTTTGATGATATGGTAGAGGATTGTATGGAAGTCTTCATGGATGACTTTTCCGTGTTTGGAGACTCCTTTGAATCGTGTCTTTTTACCCTTGAATGTATGCTTATCCGATGTGAGAAAGCAAATTTGGTCCTGAATTGGGAAAAATGCCACTTCATGGTGAAGGAGGGCATTGTACTTGGTCACAAAATATCTCGTGCGGGAATAGAGGTAGATAAAGCTAAAATTGAAGTTATCTCTAAGCTACCTATACCAACGAATGTCAAGGCAATTAGAAGCTTTCTTGGTCACGCGGGATTCTATAGGCGATTTATCAAAGATTTTTCTAAAATCGCCCGCCCATTGACCAAGCTTCTTGAAAAGGATGCTCCATTTGACTTTGATTCTAATTGCGAAAATGCATTCTCGATTCTAAAGTCAAAACTCACACAAGCTCCCATTATCGTATCTCCGGATTGGAGTATGCCATTTGAGCTAATGTGTGACGCAAGCGACTATGCCTTAGGTGCTGTCTTAGGACAACGACCCGATAATCATTTTCTTCCAATTTATTATGCAAGCAAAATGCTAACGGGGGCTCAAATTAATTACACCACCACGGAAAAAGAGCTCCTAGCAGTTGTTTATGCGTTTGATAAATTTCGGTTATATTTGGTGTTGTCCAAAACCATTGTTTACACGGATCATTCGGCTCTTAGGTACTTATTCTCGAAACTAGATGCAAAACATCGTCTCATACGTTGGGTTCTTCTACTTCAAGAGTTTGACATTGAGATACGTGATAAGAAAGGAGCCGAGAATCTAGCCGCCGATCATTTATCCCGACTTGAAAACCCCGAATTAGATAAACTCGATGATACAATCATCAAGGACACATTTCCGGACGAATCTCTAATGAGGGTTGACAAGGAATCTGAAATCCCATGGTTTGCCCATTTTGCAAACTATCTTGCTTCAAGCATTCTTCAAAAAGGACTTTCTTATCAACAAAAGAAAAAATTCTTTGCGGATTTGAAGTCCTATTTCTGGGAACATCCCGACCTATTCCGTGTTGGTGCAGATCAAATGATTCGCCGTTGTGTGTACGGAAAAGAGGCTCAACAAATTCTCGAGCATTGCCATCAAGGGCCCACCGGCGGTCATTTCGGACCAAACCACACCGCAAGAAAAATCCTTGACTCGGGCTTTTATTGG
This sequence comes from Rutidosis leptorrhynchoides, assembly GCF_046630445.1. Lineage (NCBI taxonomy): Eukaryota > Viridiplantae > Streptophyta > Magnoliopsida > Asterales > Asteraceae > Rutidosis > Rutidosis leptorrhynchoides. Next base: position 704,803,709 of record NC_092334.1, on the reverse strand, counting down.
CCCACGATCTTTAAAGATGCCCATAATTTTGTTCGGACTTGCAATGCATGCCAACGAACGGGTAACATCACGAAAAAGGATGAGATGCCTCAAACCGGCATCCAAGTTTGTGAAATCTTTGATATTTGGGGAATCGATTTCATGGGACCATTTCCAAGTTCCCATAAGTGCAAATACATCCTAGTAGCCGTTGACTATGTATCCAAGTGGGCTGAAGCAAAAGCTTTACCTACGAATGATGCTAGGGTGGTGGTGAACTTCTTGAAAAATCTCTTCTCGCGCTTTGGAATCCCAAAAGCGCTCATATCCGATCGAGGAACTCATTTTGCCAACAACCTTCTTGAAAAGGTGTTGAAGAAGTATGGCGTAACTCATCGTTTCTCTACTCCGTACCACCCGCAAACGAGTGGTCAAGTGGAGAACACAAATCGTGCCTTGAAACGCATACTTGAGAAGACGGTTGATAACAACCCTAAGATTTGGCAACGCAAGTTGGATGATGCATTGTGGGCCTTTAGGACTGCTTTTAAAACACCAATCGGTACCACACCATTTAGACTTGTATACGATAAAGCATGCCATCTTCCGGTTGAAGTGGAACATAGAGCGTACTGGGAATTAAAACTTTGTAATTTAGACATGGAAAAGGCTGGTGAAAACCGATTCATGCAATTGCATGAATTGGAAGAATTGAGGTTAGAAGTGTACGAGAATTCGAGCTCGTATAAGGAGAAAACGAAAAGGTGGCATGATGCCCGATTGAAAGAAGTGAAAGAATTTAAAACCGGTGATAAGGTTTTGGTTTTTAACTCACGGTTTAAATTTTCTCCCGGAAAGTTGAAGTCCCGATGGACGGGACCTTATTTGGTGAAACAAGCATTTCCATCGGGATATGTTGAGTTGTTTGGAAACGGAAATACCTTCAAGGTGAATGGTCATCGCTTGAAACTCTATTTTGATGGAGTGGACACCACGGTTCGAGATGACATCACCCTATTCCCCAACGCTAATTAGCTTGGGACGGAGTCGCGTGAACGACTCGTTAAACTTCACAACATGTATATAGTCCCACTCGTGTACGTATTTTAATATATTTGAGTGTTTTGAGTGATTTCTAAGTTATTATACGAACCAAGTTGTTTAGGGACCTTCCGAAATGTTTAAAACGCGAAAAACGTCAAAAGCTGGTGCAACACGGGCAGATGCACCGCATCTGTGATGGATGCGCCGCATCTACAGGCAAGAAAAATCCCGTGAATTTTGAATGCACCGAGAAAGGGTCATGCGCCGCGTTTGGACCATCTGGTGCGCCGCATCTGCTTCAGATGCGCCGCATCTGAGCCAGATGCGCCGCATCTTCTACAGATGCGCCGCATCTGTGTCTGTATGTTGGATTCTGCCCAATTTTTTTGCACAAATACGGGAGTTTATCATTTTTTTCTCATTTTCACCTACTACTCCGAATTTCATCTCATTCTCTCTCAAAATTTCAATCTCTACTCACTAATTGAACCGATTAATCCCATCTTTGAGCATCAAATCCAAATATCAACATGAGAAAGGTAAGATTAATCCTAAACACTTCATGATTCTTGTGTTCTTCAATCTAAAAATCAGATTTAGCTTGTTCTTAGTGTGAGGATGTTTGAATGTTCATGTTTTAGTCATTATATGCTTAAATTGTTGCTACTAATCCTTATTCATGCTCTAATTTCATGATTATTTGCTTAAATCTTTACTTTGGAAATTAGGGTTCTTCATGAATTTAGGGGTTTCGGACTTTTGGCCATTAAATTATTCAATTGAGATATTTTGAAGTTTGATTACTAGTATACATTAACAAAATCGCATGAACCTTTGTTGAATTACACGAATACACAAATTATTGAATTTTAGGGTTCTTGAATTAGGGATTTTGACTTTTGTTAACTAGTAAGTGTTCTAAGTTGAAGTTATGCAAATCATTACTTATGGTAAACACATGTGAACCTTAACTTGGTGTTATTTCGATTTGAAAGTAATTATTATATAAGTTGAGGATTATATGATTAAGCATTTTGATGAAGTTGTTGACTTGAGATGAATTTAATGTTCTAAATGTATGAAAACCATTGATTGCATTTTGTTTAACATGCTTTTTGATGAATGCCTATGGTTCCATATGTTATGACATTGCAAGTGTTTGGTGAAATGAAGCATGCTATGTATGATTATACTTGTAAAGTGATTTGAATCAATTGGCATACTAGTTCATGTTTATTAAGAGTGAAAATAGTTCATACCATGTTAAGATATTGGTTAACATCAACATTGAGATTTAATTGGAACTTAACATGTCCACATGGTTTTCGCTAGGTACAATATGAAAGATGTTTTGAAATTCTTTAACGCTAATCAACTTGGTTTGTTATTTTGTTTGTTTGGTTTTGTTGTGTTTTTGTAGACTAGAGCATCATCATCAAACCCAAAATCAAAGAAGCAAAAAGCCCCAGCAATTGTAGATGAGGATACAAGTGAAGAAGAACATGCTGCTGAAGAGGAAGAAATGGATATTGATAACCGGCAGTTAAATGTCCGTGGATTAACCACTCCGGATCCATGGATCAATGCAGTTTTGAGGCATCCGGAATACCATGAACGGATGAAGGCACTTCTATACAAAGATGTATATCCGGGGAAATATATCGATTGGACACCATTAGAGGAAGCCGGCGAATATCAAAATTTTCGCAACCTTTTCCGAGTAACGTATCACGGCCATCGAATATTTGCTTGGGAAAACCTGTTCAGAATGCAAGAAAAAGTGTATCCACTTTTAGTCAAAGAATTCGTTGGTTCACTTAGGGTTGATTACACGTCACCAACATCGGGTACATTTATGAGATTTCGTCTTGGAGGGCAAGACAGGACATTAACGCTGCTGCAATTTGTGAAGGCGTTGGATATTTATGAAGGGTTGCCACATCAACTGATGCAAAATTACTTTAATCAGTGTATATACTATGTTTCTTCTTTTAATCATTCAGAAGCATGGGTGGACATGAGCAATACCGCATATAGTGCAAGCAAGCAGACTTGTAGCAAGCTACGTACCTACGAACACCGATGCGTCCAACGATTCATTTCAAGTACCATAAACTGTCGAAAAGACAGTAGTGAAAAAGTCACCAACTTGGATATATGGTACATTCACGCGATAATGGATCACTCCCATGTTCATATCCCACGAATGATTCTCACTTTCCTCCTCGAAGAAAGGAAAAAGATTACACCAATCATGGGCGGCCATTTTGTAACCAGGATTGCCGAACATTTTCGAATCAACACAAGTGGGTTAGAGGAGAAACATATGATTGCCTTTGATAGAGTGAGTTATACAAGGGCGAACATTTTGATGAGGGGGTCGAACGGCCTTCTAACTAGGTATGAGGATCCAGTGAACAGGCAACCAGAACAACCTCAACAGCAACCAGATCCACAGCCGAATGTTGGAAGTAGTTCGGGTCCGGGAAATGATTGGGAGGCTTACATGGCGCGCTAGTTTTCAGATATGCGACTCCATAGTGATCAAAACACCCAAAAGGTAATTGATCACTACGATGCAGGTAACAGGGAGATGCAACATTACATTGATGTTGGGAATGATCGAACATGGTATACTCAAGCGGGGCAGCAAAATCAGCTTAATTGGATACATGAACAGACAGTGTCATACGCTGCAGATCCCGCTAATTATACCCCTCTCCTTGGCCTGCATACGATCCTTGGGTTCGAATGGGTGATCCATATCCTGCGCCTTATCCTCCTCCTCCTAACCAGCCTACTGAAGACACTGCGGTCGTCCCTGCTCAAGGAACTTATCAGGGGTACAACCCCTCAATATTTCAGGACGACGACGCGGGAAATCAAAGCGAAGGTGGAGCTGGCCCAAGTAACTCATTTTGGGGATTTTTCTGAAGATGCCGTAATTTTTTCCTGATGTGTGACAGGTTTGGTTGATGTTGGTTTATTTCAAAAACAGTTTCTTTTCAAGTTTGGTGTGTAATAACTAGATAATATTTTGGATAATTGTGATTTGAATAATTTAGATAATTGAAAGTGGGGTTTTTAGTACATGGAGTACACCCCTATTTATTTGTGTGAATCGTATGGTACCTTTGTTTGAATTGCTACAGGTGAGCATTGTGCTATATGCTGCATTTTTACAAAGACTGGCAGTAAATTCAGCACATACTTGATTGGTGATTGTTTTGTGGTTGCAAGAAGCGGATGATGTTCTTATGCTGGCATTCAGTTCAGCGCCATCATCCCGTGAACTTCGGTTTTAAACCTTGAAAGTAATAAACTCTCTTACACTCTTTGACCCTCTTGAATTTAAATTTTTCTGATTTCATGTAACGAGGACGATACATGAACTCAAGTGTGGGGAGGAAGTTATAAATTCTTTTGGGTTTTTGATTTTAGTTAAAAAGGCTTAAAATGGTGAAAATTTTTAAACTTTTATCTTCATAAATTCAAATTTTGTTTAAAATTTGTAGATTTTAAAACTAGGTGTATACACCGAAATTATTATCACAAAACAAATTAAGAAACAACCAAATGATTGAGTTTGTCATATAAAAGATATAATCATCATGCTATACCACATTCTGGATGAAATGAAAGTCATCAAGTAATTTGTTGTTCTAACAATCTAATCCAATGCTCATCCATGTAATGATTGTGATGGAAGTCAAGTCTTCCAATATGACACACTTGCTAACTTATGTTAGAAGTCGTAGTCCAGAACAGCTGTAGGTTGACGAAATATCTTGAAAAGTCATCTCTATCATCGGCTGGAAATCCACCTCACCTCAGCATCAAACAGGGTTTTTGGTGGTCAGACTTATCCTAACCATGAGATGGATCTGTCTCGTACAATGGGGGGCACAGTGCAAATTAACTTTTAAGACTAATGAATCTAATCCCCAGATGGATGATCTCCGTAAAGATCAACCGCATCTATGTTGACCGCGGTTAACATACATATGCCATAACAAATTGATGTGTGCAAACTCATGGTTCACCGATGATATTTGGACATGATATAGTTTCTTCTAAAACTTATGCTATTTTATGAACTATATTGTGTAAAACCATTTTTAGGACATCCGGTTTCAAGTTCCATGATACTTCAATCATGGGGGCGAGTAGCTTGCTAAGCGCCGACTGAGGCTTCGGTTTTCAGTTACCCTCAACCGGACTTTGAGGTTGAAACCGGAAAACTTGATTAGTGTAAAAACTAACATGAATAATTTTCAAAACATAAAAGGTTTTTAGCAAAGGTCCTAATTTCCCTAAGGATCCAAATTTTCAAGAAATGTGGACTTTAAAACCCACCTTTCGACTTTGGCGTGATTTCATTTCGCGTGTGTACTCCAAAGGTGTGTGTACTCAAAACGCGTGAGTTTGATTCATGTGTGAAATAAGTGTGAGTGTGATTTATTGTGACCCGAGTGTGATTTCCATATAGCGTGAGTTATTGTGTTACTAAATAACTTGTGTGTCTTGTGTATTATATCGAGAGAGTGTGAGTCCCATTTTTTTTTTTTTTTGTGTTCTCATTTAAATAAGTGTGTTTACTGTAGTATATTTAGATTTCTTGTAAGTCATGCTTGAGGACAAGCAAGGTTTAAGTGTGGGGATTTTGATAACGCCAAAATTATACATGTTTATTGTCGTTATTTCGATCCAATGTTGTTCCATTTGTATGTAATTGTTATACGTATGTATTGTAATTCATGTACATTTGTAAAAAGTCCATTGTGAATGAATAAATGAAGACCAACAGCGAAAACAGAGTTAAAACGAAGATCGAATACGTAAAACAGCCCGAAACCACTGAAACAGGTCCAAATGCGGCGCATCTCTCTTAGATGCGGCGCATCTTTACACCAAATAACTCCCGACAGTTTCAGATGCGGAGCATGAAGACTTCTGGGCCAAAATAGCAACAGATGCGGCGCATCTGAGATGGATGCGGCGCATCCAAGGCAGATGCGGCGCATCTGTCCCAGATGCGGCGCATCTGACCCCCTGCCGACAGTCCTGAGTGCAGAATCGAGCTGGAATCTACTAAACGTAAAGAGATGCGGCGCATCCCAAAGAGATGCGGCGCATCTGGTCACTTTCTGGCCAAAATACCTAACTTTTTAGGCTATTTAATGAAGCAAATGGTTACTTACTTGGGAGACCTTCACTACTACGTTCTCCCCCAGTTTTAAGACGATTTTCAAGGTCCAAGGAAGGCTGCAAGTTAATCTCCACTCTTTCAACATCAATATTAAGCTAGGATCGTTTATCGCAATTGGTACTATTGTTCTATATCTTTTTAACATGAATTCAACTTGTATTTACTGTTTCATTAGTTCTACTATGATTATGTTAGGCTAAAAGCCTTGTGTGTTTGCTTCAATGTAAGATTTATGGCTTGGGATTGTTCTATACTTTGATGTTATGCTAGTTATACATATGTTTGATTGATTTAATTATCTAGTTCAACCGTAAGAACCATTGTTATGCATGTTTAGATCATTACTTCAATTATATAGATTGCAACCTATTAATGTGAGTTAACTAGGAAAACAATCTATACTTCAATACATCTAGTAATCTAGACGATTAGATACATACACTTAAGTGATTTTGTTATGTGTTTAATTCGGTAATTGAATAAGTTCCAAAGCAACATAGTTATGAAATTACCTCAAGTGATTGTTGTAATTAAGGTTTCACATGAGTTTAACCGGGTTGAATCTAGTTAGTTAATCAATCTAAATCACCATGTTCTTTCAAGAAATCCATTGTTGTAACTATCTTTATATTCTAGTTCAATTACACGAGTTATGACTTGATTTATGTGAATTTATCAAAGGCTATAATTTGTACTTTAACACCTAGTGATCTAGACATCTATATGTGAATATAGGATGGTAATTGGATGATATTTAGGTTTTACAATCATGTAGTTTACTTAGAGTGATCTTAGTAAACTAGGTTTTATGTGAATTTAACCAAGAAAGAATCATGTTGATTAAACATAGTTCTTAAGTTTATAGATATTGTGAAATTGATATAAACTACTCTATTGTAACTATCGCATAACGGTTTTAATTATAAAAGAACAATCCCTGTAATCTATCAAGCATAGAAGTAAACACCGCATTCTCATTATTGTCATTCATTATATTTATTTACTGTTTCGTTAAACAAAAACACAACTTCAAATATAAACCCCCTTTTTAGAATAATTAATCGTGGTAAAATCATTTAAACAAACTTCTCCCTGTGGATCGAACTGGTCAATTTACTTGCTAGTTACTACATGATCGGGTTTTAGTTGCCTGTATTATGTGTTAATTATTAAGCATATTGTCTACATTTTAAAGGTTACGTCTTAACACATCAAAGTATATAACTTATTGTTACTATTTTTAATGAGATACTTGATGATCATTATATCATGTTAAACATATATATTTATTCATTTATGTATCATCATGTCATATACAACTTATAGCGTTCGTGAATCATTGGTCAAACTGGGTAATCAGACGTTTACAAAATTTCCGATTCAATTAACCAAGTCTTAACAAGTTTGATTACTTAACATGTTGGAAACATTTAATCATGTAAATATAGTTTTCATTAAACATATAATCATAGAAAGGTTCAGAAAAGTTCGGGTCACTACAATATATATATATATATATATATATATATATATATATATATATATATATATATATATAGTATACATATATAATTCTTCACGAAGAATTAGTCAATACATCTTAACTCATTATTGCTAATATTCCTTGGTATCTTTGGGGCGTATGATGTTGATATCCGAGGTACCGAGTGTGATGTTGAGGCGTGAGATGCGGGTGTTGTTGTTGATGAAGCTGATGGTGTTGGTGGTGATGTTGATGGTACTGTTGGTACTAGTGGTGATGCTGGTTATGCTGCTGGTGCTGCTGATGCTTGTAGAATTCGCACCATATTCTCCAGAGCCACCACTCGAGCGCGAAGCTCATTGACTTCTTCTACTATTCCGGGATGATTGGCGGTTGGAACAAGGGGGTGAATAAGATCTAGAATCTTTGATATTATATATTCGTGACGGGATACCCTGGAAAGAAGAGAGAAAATGGTGTTTCGGACGGGTTCACCGGTAAGTGCTTCAGGTTCTTCGCCAAGAGGTGAATTCGGTTGGTGGAAGGGATCACCTTCTTCTTGCCTCCATTGATTGAGTCGGCTACAAACCCATACCCAATTCATCCAAAAAATATGATGGCTGATTAGTTCGTTTGTTCCAGTTACGCTACCGTTGGAGCTCGAAGAGTTCGAGAAATCCATATTATGTGTTTGAGATAGGGTTTAATATGAAATGGGTGTTGAATGCTGAATGATATATTCATCTCCTTGAATACTGATATTGCTCAAATTAGACATATCTTTAGTCACAATATCAAGTTCTATCGTTGTTTATTTCGTGTGTAAACATAGTATTTTCGTTTGTATTCCATTTTATTGTAAAATAGTTAGAATCATTGTGTAATTGAAGAAATATGGAAGATTTTGGATGATACTACTCAGAGATCGAAAACAAGTCAAAAAGTCAATGAATAGTAGAGTGCGCCAAGGAGTGCGCCACGGGTGTGCGCTCAG